>NC_142935.1:35499621-35512121 GCF_046866305.1 Octopus bimaculoides
AGATACCGAAAGACAGAAAAAAGCAAGCCTATACCATACGTACACAGTTTAATGCATATATATGATTTTGTGTTTATGTGTGTCTCTATAACGTATATATTTCTTTTCACGGGAATATGTGCCACAGTAACTTCGGGAGTCATACTTGTACCTTTCGTCAAACAGTATGACGTATGTTAATAGGCTTAAACTTCGAAGCAACTCTTGAAATTTTCTTTGAGAAATAACTAATACAATTTCGTATAGTAGGTTATTGACTATTACTCGAGTTTAACGTTTCATTGTTTATATGCATCTAAGTGTGTGTGTGTGTGTGTGTGTGTGTGTATGTGTGTGTGTGTATTAATGTATATATGCATATAAAGTTTAACATACAAATGCACTCACGTACACATATGTTTTTTAGTCTGTATATACATGCATTGCACATCTGTATGTGTGGGTGTACGCATTGCACACACAGGCGCACGCACAAGACACGCTCATACATACACGCTCAATTACAGATATGTATGTATGTATTTATGTATGTACTTGCCTAAATATTTGTAGAAATAAACAAACATGCCTATAGTCAATTACATTGGCCTCAGCATTTAACTGGTATGTATGTTATTGAACCTTAAATGCTAAAAGGCAAAGCCAACATCGGTGTCATGTCCAGAGTAGAATTGACATGATATAATATAATACTTTTTTAAAGTATTATATTATGTTATGTAACATCTGTGCCATTTTCATGAGAATATATATGGATTTCTAACACACATACTAGGTCATACTTATTAGCAGATGATATGGCGAAATAATGGGTGCCATTTCGCGATTGGTAGTTTGATTCGATATCATGAAATATATAAATACAGAGTCAAATCATGTACCTTTTTATTTAATAATAGTAGTTATCATGGTCTTCTTAAAATTTAAGGAAACCAATTAAAATGGACAGGAACGGGAAATGAAGTGAAATAGTGTACTTTTGTTAATCGGTTTATCAATGCCTAAAGTAACAAATGCGAATTTGACTTTAGCATATTTTAAAATCAGGATGTGAGGATACCTATCAAAGCCCTGTAAAATCTCTCTACTAATAGCCAACAAATTCCGCCACTGATCTTAACTATAATAAGAAATATGCATAAAAATCTACTACAAAGCCAACAATTTTGACATAAAGGCATAATTAATTAAAATTTATTTAATTGTTTGAATCGTATTTCCTTTATAAGCTACGGAGTGATGAGAAACATTTGGAACCATTTAAGAAATACCAGCTTAAATGGTATTTCTATAATTCTTGCACTGCCAAAATATTTCTGCTCGTTTTACATTTTGCAATGTACAAACATGTATTATTTGTAGAAAATATAGAATATGTCACATTCATTCTTTTCAAAAGTAGATACTATGAAAGACAGTGTATGAAACTGAAATGTAATACATGCCTGCTGGATATGCATACACACACAGACACACATAATATCTCAGAAACTTATATAGGCATATCCTCATAAACGAATACCCATTTCCGAATGAACGTTCGCGTGTAGGTAACGTCATATTACAACGGGGTTTCTTTTAAATATATTTTTATAGCTACTGTCAGGTGCTAGCAAAAAAAGATTATATCAATACGCTTCTATTCTATTTATGATATCTGCCTTAGTTTTTTATGTGAAATATCAAAAGCAAACACGTTTCGTTGTTTCTCTTCTATAAAGCATTAAAGTGAATGCATATGACAGAATCAAGTTTAATATTTCCAGTAAAAAGTTTATTATATCATTGCATTGGTTCGACACACCTGTGAATATACTTAATGGTATGCCTGGAGTCACTTGCTTGGTAGTTATTTTGGAATGAGATTAAAATATTGTTTTATTTATCTAATTTTATTTCATTTTACTTTATTTTGCTCCTTTTTTTGTAGTTAGGAAATACTTGCATTTATTTTTTTATTTTCAAAATAATATTCTTTCATAAAATGAAATTTAGAAAATTAATAAATTTAATTTCACCTTGCTCATTTTTACATTTTCTACTTTTGAAAACATCTCTGCTAGTTGAATATATCCATTATGAAAATTGGTTCTTTAAAACGTACTTATATCACTATCAACCTATCTGGAGACAAACATACACTTGAATGCATATATGTGTATATACATACAAACATACAAACATATATGTCATATATATATATATATATATATATATGTATATATATATATACAGAGAGAGAGAGAGAGAGAGAGAGAGAGAGAGATGTACATACATACGTGTGTGTGAGTGTGTGTGTAAATATATAATTTGCTGTTCCGTTTAGGTAAAATCACCAAAACAGTACTCCATTCAATGATAAATGAATATAATTTAAAGTTCACTGTATTAAAATAAGAGCTAGTAATAGTCTTTTGTGCTTAAGACATGTGGTTCGGCAGATTTTATAATATGCCTTGTTTGTCCAATAAATCTCAGGCTCTGAGCGCATGTTTTACTCTATTTGAAAATCAGGACGCTGGTGCATAAGAACATGCGGGGAAAATCTATATCTCCCGTACCAGCGTGCTCATTTCCCTATAGAACAAACCATGTACCTATAGCCTGGAGATTGCTTGGAGACACACAGAGCGTTATAAAACCTTCCCCGCCACATGTGTTAACGGCAAGAAACTATTAGGAGCACATGTTTTGATAGAATGTACATTAAACTATGCGCGCGTGTGTGTGTGTACTGGTATACATACAGGAACGATTGTTCAGTTTACTGGATAAGCTCTGTACTCTTATTTTAAGGTTACGGACTTGCTTTGATGTTTATATTTTTGTTATTTTATTTTCGGTCTGGCAAATGTTTGTTTCATTATGCTAATTCTGTGTGAATTTATTTTCCACTGTTATTTATTTTCCAGTTAGGATAGAATGTGTTCATATTTCTGATCAGTCAGTTTATTTTTTAAACTAATCGTGGTTTCTACTTCGTTTGTTTATTATTTGTCTAGATATTTGTATGTTGTTTAATTAATGAGAAGAGGTCAAAAGTAGAAATATGCAAATGAAACTACCAACTTCTATAGTATCTTAATCTACGACTACTTTAATCACTTCTGAATATTATATAATAAAAAATGGTGAAGGAAACTGGATACATCACCTCTGAAGGTCGCTAAGGATATTGAGAAATGCTTTCACAGGAAACTCTTTTTACTTGTTTATTCTTTTCATGAATACTAATATCAGAGCGCACGCTGAAAATTTCTTTCTTCCAAATTTACGGCGAGATGTACAGGTCTGTGTACGCGCGCGCGTGTATATATATATATATATATATATATATATATATATATATATATATATATATATATATATATATATATATATATATGTGTGTGTGTGTGTGTGTGTGTGTGTGTGTATTTATATATATGTATATATGTTTATATACATATATATATATATATATATATATATATATATATATATATATAGATGGATAGATAGATAGATAGATACATAGATAGATAGGGTGATAAATTGAATTGAAAACCAAGTGGCATAGCATATAAAAAATATGAAAATTCAGAAAAAATTGTATTACACGTGTATAAGGGATGACCACTAGGTGGTCATCCAATGTGTTAGAAAGAGGTCATCAACGAGCCAACCACAAAGAAAAATAATGTTCTTCAGAAAAATTTCGCAAAAACGCCAGTACAGGATTTAATGAGAAATATACAGAATAAAGAGTTATCTATGGACTGCAGTTTCGAACATTAACGTTATACTTACGTAATAACATCTGTGTTCTCATCAGCAAAGACGTTCTGGGTCGTTGATGACTTCTTTCTAGCATATTGAATGTCCACCTAGTGGTCATCCCTTATACACGTATATATATATATATATATATATATATATATATATATATTTAATATATCTATAATAACGCCTAGAATATTTTTATATTATGACAAATGTAAAGAAAAACTAAAGCTATTGTACACAACTTTTACACCAGAGCTATATGGAACAATGTACTTATCTTCAAATCAAGTCTTCACTCTGACACTAGAAGTTTGCTTTTTTCTAGGGTAAGAAGTGGCACATTTGTAACATCACAGTAGTATTTCAAAATGTCGGTAAAACTAGCTTGATAGAGTTTATTTTGTTATGTCATCACAAGATATTGTGGCGCAAGTTAGAAACTATCAACTTCTCACTTGAAATGTCCATTTAGACATGATGTAATGATGTTCAGTGAAATGGCTTTGGTCTACATTCTATTTAAGAAGATAAGCATCTTATCTCTTAACACATAGACAAAACAATCAGCATTGTGCCTGCCCTCAGTATAAAAGATCCAATTACAACATATTTGCAGCCGAAGCAGACAATCCAGGTCTCACCCACACGTTCGTTACACTTTCATCGGAGCTGTCAGCAGCATAAAACTACAACTGCACCAGTGCGTGATTCCACATGAAAATCTTACTACAAATAATTTAGACGGTGAAGAAGTCATGGGTCATTATGAATATAATTTTAAATTTCATCGCAAAATTGAAACAGAAGATTCTGTTTCTGTTTTTATTTTAATCGATATAACGATCTTGCAAAATACTGCTACAAGAAAAAAAAAACCACAGGCTTCATTGCAACGTTTAGTTGACATTTAAATGTAGTGAATCTGGTACAAGAGGTGCCTCGAAATATTATTCAATATATAATCTGACTAAATGTTCTCTTCTGGCGTTACTAGCACAAACCTAAGTGAACGGGGTGCTCTGTTAAAAGAATACTGAGCTAATATTTCTTTCTAAGAAGCATATCAATCATTCTCTTAGTTGTAGGAATACTTCTCAACTCCTCCCTCTTGTGTCGTTGATCTGAAATTAGATATTCAAGTAAATATCACTGCCTAACAAGCCACCCATGTTCTATAATGTTTTAACGTAAATGGTTCCTATTTCTGAAATGAAAATGTGTATATAAAAACATTACATATACCATTACGTCAAAGTAAATTGGATTGGCTATTGCAATTCCACAGATGATTTAGAACGACATCGTATGACAAATTACGAAATTCTGGTACAGAATGTTATGTTTCTTCTAATGAATATGTAGTTTTACACGTAATATAATTAAACACACAATTATTTATAAATAACCTACACACACATGTAAATACACGTGTATTCATAATATACAACATATATATATATATATATATATATATATATATATATATATATATATATATATATATATATATATATATATATATATATATATATATATATATATATATATAAATATATATATATATATATATATATATATATGTATATATATATATATATATATATATATATATATATATATATATATATATATATGTGTGTGTGTGTGTGTGTATGTGTGTTTGTGTGTGTGTGTATAAAATAACCCACATACACATGCACACTCACACGTGCACACACACACTCACACACTCACACACACACACGCACACATATATATATAAATATGATGCATAATCTGTATATTATATATTATACATGGTGGAGGCGCAATGGCCCAGTGGTTAGGGTAGCAGACTCGCGGTCATAGGATCGCGGCTTCGATTCCCAGACCGGGCGTTGTGAGTGTTTATTAAGCGAAAACACCAAAAAGCCCCACGAGGCTCTTCCACCACAACATTCTCTCACTCTTACTTACTGTTTCTGTTGTACCTGTAATTCAAAGGGTCAGCCTTGTCACACTCTGTCACGCTGAATATCCCCGAGAACTACGATATGGGTATACGTGTCTGTGGAGTGCTCAGCCACTTGGACATTAATTTCATGAGCAGGCTGTTCCGTTGATCGGATCAACTGGAACCCTCGACGTCGTAAGCGACGGAGTGCCAACAACAACAATATTATACATGCAATATATAAAATACGTTGATATGTAATAGTGTTTGAGGCATGTATGTGTGTGTGTGTGTGTGTGTGTGTGTGTGTGTGTGTGTGTGTGTGTGTGTGTGTGTGTAGGTATGTATGCATGTATACAGGTGCGTACTTACTGTTTCCCCCGGCTGATGTGAAGTCGAGCAGTCTTATCAACAATTGCTTTCAACTTGTAAGTGTTATGTATGTGTGTGTGCATTTCGTACGTTTGTGTGTGAGTGAGTGATTGTAAGTTGTGTGTATGTGTGTGTGCGTGTGCGTGTGTGTGTTTGTATGTTGTCATCCACCACTATTTATCAGCCGTGTCGGTTTGCTTATATTCCAGTAACCTAGCAGTTTATCAGAAAGAACGGACAGAAAAAGTACAGGGTTTAAAAAAAAAGGCACATAAACAAAGGAGTCGATTCATTCGAGTAAAACACTTTCAAGGCGTTGCCCTTGCAATGCCTCCATCCAATAACTGAAGCAAGTAAAATGTAACAGATAAAAAGATAACAGCACTATAGGAAAATTCAACGTGAAATGTACGATGAAAAATAAATTAATGTTAATGGTACGTGAAATCTGTTACCAGTTATTTGATCACCAAAAGTCGTTTCGTGTTTCGGTTTATATCATACGGCTGTTACAGAGCAAAGAAAACGATAATTACATACCATACGTCTCCTTTAACCAGCCCCTCTGCTTGCACACATAATCCAGATTTGTACGTAAGCAGTTACACAAACACATAGATAATTACACATTTCAAAATACGTTTCAGCTTCAAAGATACAAAAAATACTTAGAAGGCACAATGTATATATGTGTGTCTTTGGAAAAGTTAAAAGAAAGGGATCACACAGTAGAAAAATACTTCTTCCCAAAAAGGTTTGTAGCATCCTGATAAAAGATTTCATAGCATTTCTTTAAACTATAATTTGGGGGTATTTGGGTGGGGGGCATGAGTCTCTTTGGTTTTCTCTTCCTCCTTTGAAGTTGTTGATGTTGTTGGTGGTGGTCATGGTGATGATGATGCTGTAGTTTTTGTTCTTGGTGGCGCTGGTGGTGTTGTTGTTTGGTTCAGCTGACTTGTTGGTTTCTGATGTTCCTTCATTTGTTTGTAGAGCTGTTTAATTAGTTGTGCATATGGCAGTGTGGGTAGCAGTGCTGGTTTTTTGCTCGGTTTTTGGTTTTCTTGTGGTTGTTGTTGTTTTTCGTGATCTTGTTGTCGTTGTTGTTGCTGTTGTTGTTGTTTCTGTGCTAGTGGGCAAGTAATTTGTAAGTGTGCTTTGCTACCTAAAGCGTAGCAACGTGGCTTTCCGCCTTCAACGGCCACATGTAAACTCGAATCTTCTCTCAATTGGATTCGATGTGGAATTTTTTCGATAATCATCGGATTAATTTGAGTTTTGCTGGTCCACGACAGCGATTTCCAAGATATGGATTTCGTCTTCGATGTCATAGCAAATGGCAGACACGAGCCAAATAGAAATATTTTATTTCAGGAGGCACGTTCATTTTAATGTTTGTGACCCTACAACCAAGGTATGTAGGTATCATCAATAAATTTTCAAATTGGAAGGACTTTGTGGAGAGGTCCTTGGCTCTTTCTTCGCTGTCGAATCGAACTTCGATCGTGGCAAATCTGTTTCCTCTCGTGATGTAGTATTTAAAGGCCCATATAGGCCTTAAACACTTTTCGACATTTTCTTGAGCGGCCTTTTCGTATAGCCTTGTTTTCAAGTTGAGTGTCCTGTAAATAATTGGGTCTTTTTCGATTTTTTCCGTAATGTTTTGTGGTGTCTGTAGTTGCATGCTGAGGTCGTCGTTTTTAAACATTGCTTTACAGGCGAGCAGTTCTTCTTTGGAAAAGCACATGACTCTTTTCTTTAACTTTAAAGCTGCAGCAAAATTGTTTCAGTATTCGTGTTGGTTGTAGTGGTGATGGCGGTAGTGGTGGTAGCAGTGGTTATAGTAGCTGAAGCATTCGTGCCATCTAAGGTCTGTGTCCGTTCACGCGGAACGACTTTGCTTTCAGCTTCCTTCGCTTCAAGCAGTGGTAGAGGAGGGAAGTCGGCCTCATGGTTTCGCTTAGCTATATTTGTTTAGAAATATAGCAAGGAAATCGAAGAAATAGAAATGTAAATAGGTTTGAAACTGCCCCTTGAAAACACACTCAAACGAAAGCTGGGTGCTTTACGCACCTTGCGTGCAAACAGTGAAACAAAATGTGTGCAATGAAAGGTCGAAAAAAGAGGTTACCTACGGAGCCAATGCAACATCACGTCAGTCAGATAGATAGATAGATAGATAGATAGATAGATAGATAGATAGATAGATAGATAAGCCTATAGTTGCACACAGTCTGTTACGACGACTAGTGTTCCTGTTGCTCTGATTAAAGGAACACCCTGCTCGTAAAATGAGCGTGCAAGTGGCTGACACTCTATATACACCCAAACACTTACGTAGTTCTTAGGGAGAGTAAAATTGACAAAACTAGCTCTTTTAAATGCAGATACTACTGATTTTTGTCAGCTGGATGAAATGAACCAGCCCTAAATAAAGTGTCTAGTTGAGGGACACAACGTGACACAGGGCGTCGAACCGTATACCGTAACCACCAAACCACGCGCTTACATACACAAACACCCACACGCACACGCACACGCACACACACACACACGCACGCACACACACAAACACACACACATATATATATATATATATATATATATATATATATATATATATATATATATATACATACATATATATATGTGCGTATACGTATATATATATATATATATATATAGTTAAAAAAAACAATAACAAAAAAACAAAAAACAACAAAGTGAGGACGTGATATGGATAAAACATATAGAAATATAGACATATATATAAGCGTTTGTGGGAATTATTTCACACAATTTTACCAAGTATTAAAAACATTTTTTTTTTCATAGTTTTAAGTTCGTCATCTGAACGTCACTAACCTTTTTTTGGCACGCGTTTCTTTCTAGTGGATGTGTGAGCTTTCAATCATGTTTTCAAGCATATATGTATGTATGTATGTATGTATGCATGCATGTATGTATGTATGTATGTATGTATGTATGTATGTGGATGTATACATGTTTGCATGTATATGTAAATGCATATGTACATATGAGCGTACGTTTATATATGCATATATGTTTGAGCATGAATATATGTGTGTGAATGTGTGTAAATGCATATGGGTGTGTGTGTATGTCTGTGCGGATGCATGCGCGTGTGTGTGATCGGATGTGTACTGGCAGCTAAACACCTCCGCATTTACCTCCTTCTTCTCCTCCAACTCCAGACTGCACGAACCAAATAAAACTCCACCCAAACATATCTTCTTCGTGTCTTCCACGCTAGCACTTGTATACATTAACGAACTACTCGATGCTATCTCACACAACACCCACTTACATCTATACTTATAATATCACGCTATACATTTCTTGAACATTCTTCTCAGAAGTTTCATGCACACACAACCCAAACACCTTTATGTCAAACCTGCACAACCTGTATAAACAAACCTTGTAAATACCCTTCAACAGCACCAATCACTAAATATCAAGAACTCTAACAAACAACCTTGTACTTACTCTCATGGATTTTTTATGATAATTAATGAGTCACATGCAAGCAAGTTTCAATTAATTGCTTACATATGCGCAGTTTTATTATTTAATGTTATATAACACGAAGCAAATACATGTAATTTTTCGTTTGGTAATTGTATATCCTTTCCTCGTTATGCTACCAAGGGCATCTTTTTAAGGCATGTGTCATAAGAGAGTTATTGGAAGTTTTAGGTATTCATGTGAGCAATTTCAGCCCTAAAATATGAAACATTCTGTGCGGTTGTAACACCTTAATATGGTGATGCTTTCTGAGATATCGCCGTACAGATGGTCACACCAAATGCAAATATGCGAGATATTAGGACCTTCTATAACTCTTCATCCACGTCAGAAACTTATCAGAAACACATACAGACATGCGTTCGTGCGGACATATGTGAACCCACAGACACGCCAAAACATACAGGTGTACAATACACACACACACACAGGCAAATATGACTCTCCTTCTATCTACCTCCATATCTATGTGTGCATATGTGAGTCAATGTTTCTGTATGTTAGTTTTTCTCTGTGTGTGTGTGTGTGTGTGTGTGAGTGTGTGTGTGTGTGCATATTAATGTTTTCTTCGTTATCGTCACAATTAACATTGTCATCATCACCATAATCATCATCATCAATCAGCAACACCACTATTATTAATGCTATTATTATTATTATTATTATTATTATTATTATTATTATTATTATTATTATTATTATTATTATTATTATTATCATTATTATTATTATTATTTTATTAAGTGAGAGAGTTGTGTAAGCCATCAAAGTAACACTGGGGTAAAATATACGAAGCCCATTATACCCATCGTGACTACCCATCTGATAAGGGTACACCAGACACATGTATCACAACCATATGAGCCTGACATGGTGATCGTATATCAAGATAAACAGCGCATGACCTTGCTGGTGGAGCGTAGTTGGAATTTTTTTTTTCAGGACGAGTAGCCCATCCTGCTCAAAAGGTCCCTGAATAAGAGTTGTTTAAAGATGTTCAACGAAGCATCTATGTTTCCAAAGGTGAATTATGCAAACCTAGGTACATGTCTCTCATACTCACTGAAAGATGCACATATTGTCAGCCACCAAGGGACATGATCAACTAGTTAAGGTCAAACAACTGATAAGTATATCCGTGGTTTTGACCAGTATATTTGCTATAGACCATCGTTTATATCATGACAAAACAAAGTGCATGGTAATACTGCCAATCAGTTAAGATCAGAAGTCATAAGATCCACTGCCTGGTAGTGCATCAGGGCATTATTATTATCATCATTATTATTATCATTACGGTGAGCTGGCAGAATTATAAGCACGTTGGGCAAAACGCATAACATTATTTCGACCGTCTTTGCATTCTGAGTTCAAATTCTGCCGAGGTCAGTTTTGCCTGTCATCCTTCGGAGTCGATAAAGTAAGTGACAGTCGAACACTGGAGTCGTTGCAATCAACTTTTCCCATATGCCAAAACTGCAGACCTTGTGTCAAATTTTGAACTTATTATTATTTTTGTTATTGTTGTTGTTGTTGTTGTTGTTGTTGTCGTCGTCGTCATCGTCGTCGTTATCATTGTTGTTCTTGTTGTTATTATTATTACCTCCGCCAAAGAAGGAGGTTATGTTTTCATCGGCGTTGGTTTGTCCGTCTGTTCGACTGTGTGCAAAATAACTCAACAAGTACTGAACTGTATTTGATGAAACGTGCAGGAAAAGTTGGTAATAACACAAGAAGCAGATGATGAAATTTGGGAAGGCCTCTGAGAATTTTCATGGATTCTTGAAGGATTTTCCATTAGTCATATTTACTTTACATGAAATATTACAATGTTACGTTCTTTGATTATTTCCCTTAAAAACACCTTCATCGTTTCCATATAATCTATGGTAGCGTTGCTGTTTCCAAAATTTCTTTTCGTATCTCTAATAGTAATTTTACTCGCGTTTCTATCTTAAAATGAGCTGCTTGGCGGAGGTCTGCGGAGGATGACATGACAAGCCTTGACTATTGGGTTCGACTCAAAAATCTTAGGCTTTGGTCCCTCCACCGCCGCTGTGAAACTAGCTTGCTGTTGTCATTGATGTATTATAAACTGCTTCAGATGATTCCTGTTTTTAAAGGTTTTTTTTTTTGTTTAATAATAAGGCTGTGTCATTTTTTTTAACCCCACCAAGGAGGTTATGTTTTTGCCGGCGTTGGTTTCGGAAATTAGCCGAATTTCAGCATGCGTGTATATATATGGGTGGAAATGAGTTGTTCGGCAGAGGTCTGCGCTCTCGAGTGCTTTTCAAGTTATTATTTGGTTTTCGCTTTTTCGCTTAATAACTACGAACAAAAGTGTGAAACGTCGAGAAAAGGTAGAGATGGTTATGCTTTATACTCTTTCATTATTTTTTTGTAATCTGTCGAGTTTGATTGTCGTAAACTATTGTTGGATTACAATTTCACTTCTGTACCATTGAGGTCTGTAGACTGTAGACTGATGAAATGCCGATTATGTACTAAATGTATATTTATTCAATTAAAATATTATATTACACAATACATCATCTCCTGGTGCGTTAGGAATTTATTATATTATGACTTTAAATGTGTGTATATGTGTATATACTTGTGCGTGTATGTATGTATGTATGTATGTATGTATGCATGTATACTTGCGCGTATGCGTATATGTATATACTTGTGCGGGTGTGTTTCTGCTAGTATCTCTTTCATTATATCAACTTATGTGTGTGTGTGTGTGTGTGTGTGTGTGTGTGTGTGTGTGTGTATTTATGTATAATTATGTGTGTATGTATAGGGTGAGTATGCATGGTGACATGTGTGTGAAAGTATTTGAATGTCACTATATTTAAATATATTTCAATGGAAATCAGTT
>NC_142935.1:35514621-35554621 GCF_046866305.1 Octopus bimaculoides
AGCTGCGGCCATGCTGATGCACCACCGTGTATTTATATTTATTTTCATATATAATGATACATAGACACACATAGCTCAGACATACATACATACGTCCATGCAAATATATACATATATATATATATATATATATATATATATATATACCCACCTTCCCCCTCTCTCAATCCCCCTTCCCTCTCTTATACCCACCCTCTCTCCTCTCTTCCTCTCCCCTCCCATACCCATCTTCCCCCTCTCTTACATCCACCTTCCCCTTCTCCCTCCTCGTCAACACCCCCTCATAAGCTCATCCCACCACACCCCAACTCACTCCTACTCTACCTTCCCACTCCACCCCATCCAATTCCTTACACCCACCACCCACCCCTACCCACATACCCCACCCTACCCACATACCCCTACCTCTACCCCACACTCCACCCATGTCTTCCCCACCTCCCCACCTCCCAACACCCTCACATCACACCACACCAATACCCTTGCATCACACCACGCACACCACACCAATACCCTCGCATCACACCACGCACACACTACAACTGACCAACTACTTTCTTCCTTTCTCCCTTCCCCCATTTTCACACTACATACGTCAAGATCACCAGCAGTCTACCTCCCACACACAGCCCCTCGTTCCCGATCACCGTTTGTTATCTCCCCCTTTCTTAGCTCTCCTGAAATAAGAATTTCTAACTTCCGGTCAGTCATTGTTATGATCGGCCATTATTATGATTGACCGTTGACTGAACACTATTCAATTTTTTTTCTCCGTGTTTTTCTCCTTGTCTCCGTATTCTTTCTGTTGAAGAGCGTAGCTCGAAACGTCAAAGACTTTCCGTATTCCCGAGCGTCATACTAATATATACTTTTGTTATTTACACCACCTGTCCTCGTCTGTTGTTATTTTTTGTATATTCTCCCACATATAATACACGCTCACGTGGTCGCACCAGCTAATCCTGTCTCCTCTCATCACACACTACCAACTTTTGGATTCTACCTTCTTTCCTTCTGGATCTGGACTGTTTGATTCTGAACTTTATACCCTCCGGCTGCACCTCTCCTACCCACGGATTTACACTGGACCCATCTTCTGATTGGAAATCGCTTCAATATACCACGACGTCTAAAAAACTTTTGAACTTTTCCACTTTTGTAAACCTCCTTTATCATCCTTCCGTCTCTTCGTACTCTGGATGTTCCTAATCTGTCTTCTCTAATCTGCACCTATTACTTTGTATTCTTCTCCCTCCCTTTCTTTTCTCCTCTCCCTGTCACCCCATTTCTCCCTATTGTCCCATCTTCCTTTTTGCTTTGTTTTTTTCTCCCATCTCGCATATATTTTCTTCTCACAACCCCTTTTTCGTTTTTTCTCCTCATGCCTTTATTTTTTTTCCCCCACACCTGTTAAAAAAGTTTTTTTTCCAGTTTTTTTCCCCCCCTTTTTTTCTTTTTTTCCTTTTTTCCACGTCCAATTTTCTCATCACGCGTGTTTTTTTTCCACCACACCTTTTGTAATTCTCCTTCCCACGTCTAATTTTCTTTTCTCTCTCGTTCCATCATGCCTGACTACAAATCTTTCCAACTCACTCTCCACAACCGCCTAAAACTATACCTCCGCACACTTCCCTCTCTATACTTTCAACCTACTATACGACTCTCCTTACTCATATTCAAGAAGACTCGTTTCTCTAGTCATATTACGTTTCTCAGTCGCTGCTTACATCACCGCCTCATCCCTAAGGGTTTCCGCCTCCATTTCCACCCCACTCTCCACTCCTCTACCACCATTCTACCCATACTCCGCACCACATCCTACCGCCTTATGCGGGCCACCATTCGCTCCAATCTCTCTAAAATCCACACTATCGACCGCCTTCTTCCTCCAGCCTTTTCCATATTTTTCTCCTCTCTGTCACCCTCCCATGCTCACAATACATTGCGCTTTATCATTCAACTTAATCATCTCTTTCATGCATTTCTTACCGACACTAAGCTCCGCAAACTTCACTCACTCCTCCATTCCTCTACACCCGATGCCACTACCCCAACCCCTCCACCACCCTTCTACCTCCCTGATGTGCATTCCCCACCCACACCCAATCACCCTGCCTCTCCCACACACACTCCACCCCCTCCCTCCCAGCCCTCCACCATCCCGACCGCCCCTCCTAACCCTACTTCATCCCCTCCTACTTCTATTCCACCCACCCCTTCTCCACTTCAGCCTGTCGTTACCATTCCCCCAGATCTTCCTCTCTCTGAGGCGGAGCGCTCCGTCCTCAATAGGGGTCTGCGCTTCATCCCACTCACTCCATCCTGCAAGGAATTTCAAACCCGTGCTGATGTCCACAGCTTTGTGCGCCGCGTTAGGTTGGGTGCGCTTTTCCATAACACACCACCCGCACCCAACGAGGACTGCTTCACTGACCTGGGCCGACGACCATCCCAGTGGACGCCTGCTCCTGGCCAGTTCCAGGCAGTTGATCTTTTCGCGGGCGCCTGCCAACGCGCTGTGGGCCGGTTTAACTTTTCCAGGCGTCCATCTCGACTCAACATCTCCCCAGCCGAACTCTCGGCCCTTCGATCCCTCCGACGCCGCACGGACATCATCATAAAACCGGCTGATAAGGGTGGAGCCGTGGTAGTATGGCGCGCGGACCTCTACGAGGCCGAAGCTCTCCGTCAACTTCGAGATACCTCATTCTACCGCCCTCTGCCCTCCGACCCCACGCCCAGCTACCAACAGACTGTGTCCTCCACTATCCATGACCTCATCCTCTCCTCCCATCTCCCCGCCACCGCCTCCAACCTTATTGTTCGCACCCCACGCACCCCCACCATTTACTTCCTCCCCAAGATCCATAAACCGAACAACCCTGGCCGCCCCATCGTCTCCGCCTGCAACTGCCCCACCGAGCTTATCTCAAAATACCTAGACCGGGTCCTCGCCCCCCTAGTGGCTTCTCTCCCTTCCCACATTCATGACACTAACCACGCGCTTCGTCTATTCAACTCTTTCTCTTTCCCTCCCGGCCCTTCTAAGCTTCTCTTCACTCTAGACATCCAGAGCCTCTATACAGTGATCCCCCACGACGAGGGGCTGTGTGCCCTGAAGTTTTTTCTAGACCAACGCCCCAACCCACAACCCGACACCTCCACACTCATTCGTCTGGCCGAACTTGTCCTATCTCTCAACTGCTTCTCGTTCGCGGGAGATATCTACCAGCAGGTCTCGGGAGTGGCCATGGGGACGAGAATGGGCCCCAACTACGCGAACCTCTTCGTTGGTTATGTTGAGGCCCAAATATTCTCCAGTTTCACTGGTCCCACTCCCGAACTATACGGTCGGTATATCGACGACTGTATCGGTGCCACCTCTCTCTCCCGCGAACATCTTGACTCGTTCCTCTCTTTCGTTCAATCTTTCCATCCTGCCCTCCACTTCTCCTGTACTGTCTCTGACACCTCTGTCCCCTTTCTCGACATTTCGGTCAGCATCCTCCACTCCGCCCTTAGCACCTCCATCCACTACAAACACACAGACTCACACTCCTATCTCAACTTCTCCTCCTCCCACCCTAGACACACAAAACTTTCCATCCCCTATTCCCAATTCCTCCGTCTACGCAGACTTTGTAGCGACAGCCATGACTTTGAGACTCAGTCTCAACTCATGGCTCACCACTTTAGCCTGCGTGGATATCCACCCACCACCATCCACACCGCCCTTGCCAGAGCACGTTCTGTGGACCGTGCATCTGCTCTCTCCCCCCGAACCCGCCCTGCCGTTTCCCGCCTCCCTTTTCCCCTCACCTACCATCCCACCACCCTACCCCTCCAACGCTCCATTCTCCGAGCTTTTCGGCGCCTCCAGTCCGACCCCTCCACCTCCCACATCTTCCCTAATCGACCCCTCCCCTCCTTCAAACGAGCCCACAACCTACGGGACCTCTTGGTCCACAGCTTCTTCCCCAACCCAACCTCCCAACCTGGCTCTTTCCCCTGCTCCCGTCCACGCTGCCGCACTTGCCCTTACCTCTCCAACACCACCCTCCTCACCAGCACCCATCACCGACCCTATCGCATCACCGACTCCTTCACCTGCACGTCTACCAACATCATATATTGCCTCTCCTGCTCTCTCTGCCAATCCCTGTACATCGGACAAACGGGGCGGCGCCTGGCCGACCGATTCGCGGAACACCTCCGAGATATCAACGTCGGCAATGACACCCCGGTGTCACGCCATTTCCGTTCTGCCGGCCACTCCTTGCGGCAACACCTGTCGGTGTTTGGATTGTCCATGCACAGGGGCCATCCGGACTCCCGTTTGCGCCGTGAACAGGGGTTAATCTTCTATCTTCGCTCCTTTGCGCCACATGGGCTCAACTCCCCTCCACTCTTCATCTAACCCCCTCCTCCTGTCTCTCTCCCCCACCCTCCCTCCTACCACCCATCTCTCCCCTCCCCCACCTCCTGCTCCGACTCCTACTTCTTTGTACCTCTCTTCATACTTCTCTCCACTCCCACTTCTCTTCACCCCTACTCTTTCTCTCCTCTCTCTTACTCTCTCTCACTCTCTCTCACTCTCTTCTCTCGTACTCCCCCCTCCCCCCTCTCCCGTACTCCCCCCTCTCTCACTCTTACTCTCTACACTCTTACTCTCCTACTCTCTACACTCTTACTCTCTTACTCTCTCACCCTTACTCTCTCACCCTTACTCTCTCACTCTCTTCCCCTCTCTCTCACCCTCTTCCCCTCTCTCTCACTCTCTCTCTCCCTCTCTCTCACTCTCTTTCTCTTCCTTTCTTCTTCCCCCCCATACCCCTCTTCCCTCTCTCTCACTCTCTTTCTCTTCCTCTCTTTCTCCCCCCATACCCACCTTCCCCTCTTTCTCCCCCCATACCCACCTTCCCCCTCTCTCAATCCCCCTTCCCTCTCTTATACCCACCCTCTCTCCTCTCTTCCTCTCCCCTCCCATACCCATCTTCCCCCTCTCTTACATCCACCTTCCCCTTCTCCCTCCTCGTCAACACCCCCTCATAAGCTCATCCCACCACACCCCAACTCACTCCTACTCTACCTTCCCACTCCACCCCATCCAATTCCTTACACCCACCACCCACCCCTACCCACATACCCCACCCTACCCACATACCCCTACCTCTACCCCACACTCCACCCATGTCTTCCCCACCTCCCCACCTCCCAACACCCTCACATCACACCACACCAATACCCTTGCATCACACCACGCACACCACACCAATACCCTCGCATCACACCACGCACACACTACAACTGACCAACTACTTTCTTCCTTTCTCCCTTCCCCCATTTTCACACTACATACGTCAAGATCACCAGCAGTCTACCTCCCACACACAGCCCCTCGTTCCCGATCACCGTTTGTTATCTCCCCCTTTCTTAGCTCTCCTGAAATAAGAATTTCTAACTTCCGGTCAGTCATTGTTATGATCGGCCATTATTGTGATTGACCGTTGACTGAACACTATTCAATTTTTTTTCTCCGTGTTTTTCTCCTTGTCTCCGTATTCTTTCTGTTGAAGAGCGTAGCTCGAAACGTCAAAGACTTTCCGTATTCCCGAGCGTCATACTAATATATACTTTTGTTATTTACACCACCTGTCCTCGTCTGTTGTTATTTTTTGTATATTCTCCCATATATATATATATATGTATATATATATATATATATATATATATATATAAATATATATATATATATATATATATATATATATATATATATATATATATATATATATATATATATATATATATATATATATATATATAAATATATATATATATATATATATATATATATATATATATATATATATATATATATATATATATATATATATATATATATATATATATATATATATATATATATATATATATATATATATATATATATATATATATATATATATATATAAATATATATATATATATATATATATATATATATATATATATATATATATATATATATATATATATATATATATATATATATATATATATATATATATATGTATGTATATGTATAGGTGCAGGAGTGACTACGTGGTATGTAGTTTGTTTACCAAGCATATGATTCCGGGTCCAGTCCCACTGCATGGCACCTTCGGGGATTGGATTTGGTAGACGGAAACTGAAAGGTGCCCGTCGTATATATATATATATATATACTTATATGTGTGTGTGTGTGTGTGTGTGTTACTGTGTGTGTCACCCTACTATCGTTTGACAACCGATGTTAGTGTGTTTACATCCCCGTAACTTAGCGCTCGGCAAAAGAGACGATAGAATGAATACTAGGCTTACAAAGGATAAGTCCTAGGGTGATTGTTCGACTAAAGACGGTGCTCTACCATCGCCGAAGCCAAATGACTGAAACAAGTAAGAGAATAAAGGGAGAAATATATATATATATATATATATATATATATATATATATATATATATATATATACACGAGCGGTGAAATTTTGTACCTTCGTCAGAAGTCTTGTACGATGCTTTGGTATTTTTTTAGGCTCAAGAATCTTCATACACCCCTAGTATATATACAGACACTCACACATATATACATTTATATATAACTAGGTATTTATTATATATATATATATATATATATACATATATATATATATATATATATGTATATATATATATATATATATATATATATATATATATATATATATATATATATATATATATATATATATATATATATATATATATATATACACACGCACGGACACACACACGAACGTATATCGAAACAGCCTCTTGTTACACTGACCTTTGCTTAGAGTATAAAGTCATTGACCCAACCAAATAATGATATTATTCATCACTATTGTTGTAATGATCCCACAAATCGAGAATAAGCGGATAAATAGAGGCATAAACCTGGTGTACACGCATACACACATACGCGCGAGGGCATAAGTATATATATATATATATATATATATATATATATATATATATTATTAAATCATAGGGTAGGAAAACAAATTTTTGAAATTTTATTTACCACCAGTGGTCCAGCGAGAATAAAAAATAGTCAATAGATTATATATTATTCATTTTATATATATATATATATATATATATATATATATATATATATATATACATATATATATATATATACATATATATATATATATATATATATATATATATATATATATATATATATATATATATATATATATAAATATGTGTATATATATATATATATATATATATATATATATATATATATATATATATATATATATATATATATATGTATATATATATATATATTGTGTATATACATATAGGGATAGTTATATACATGAATAGATCTATGCTTATGAATACAAAACCATCTAAGAGTATATGTATGTATACCGATAGCTCTTAAATGTATGTTTATATATAAATGTTACGGTGAGGAGTTCAGGAAAGCAGAGCACCGAAGTAAAAGTTTCAGAGGATTTATTTCCGAGTCTGTCTGTCTGTCAGTCACGTAATGTTGCTTGGTTAGAATTTCACTTGAGTTCCTTTGAGGTTCATAAACTGAAATACCAGTCATATACTACATGTATATTTATTCAATTATAATATTATTTTACACAATGCAACATCGCCTAGTGCGTAAGAAAGCTATCGTATTAGGTCTTCACATGCTTCTTAGATTGTATGTGTATGCTTACGTATCTGTGTATATATATGTATGTGTATGTACGTATGTATATATATATATATATATATATATGCACATGTGTATTTAAAAGTTTTTCTAAGAAAACTATAAAAGCTTCTGTGTCCGTAAATATGTCTGATGCCTCACAAAAAAAAAAAAAGTAACTTGCCTTCTGTTTCTTGCTCGAAATTGGTTATTATTTAACGATATCCAGTTTAGCAATAATTCTGTCTGTGTGTATGTCTTGGCTAAAGTTATCCAATAAAATATATCAACGTTAGTTTTATATGTTTTATATGTCTTTCACGAATGTGTAACCAATAGAATTATCTAAATCTGTTCTAACACCAACATTTATCTCAATAGATTTTTCTACTCCAGGTCGACATGACGTCATACAGACAAATTTATTGCTTCCGTTTTTTTTTTCTTTTTTATTTTGTTATTGTCACCAGCTGCATTTAGGATCGATTCTATAGGACATGTACTCAATTGATGCATTGTTCGTATCAGTTCAATAGACATAGACGTGTTTGGAGTATACTGGCAGAGATATGTGTCCTATTTGTTAATATGAGGAAAAACGTTTATGAAATCAACTGTATATTTGTTGGTATTGGCCATTTATTTTCCTTGATTGATTTGCACTCTTCTGATCACGTTACACCAGCCCTTTGTTACCAGTTTATCATATTCGTTAGATTAGTAACATTCTTAGTATATTACCTCTTGCAATTTAGTCTCCTACTATCACTATCATTTCCTCATTCACCATACTTTCCTTCATAATTTTTTTCCTCATTACAATTATATTTACTTTCATTCTTTTATGTGTTTCACTAATGGTAATACACTGTGACAGGATATTATCTTGACTGACATAGCCAAACAAACTGTCCTCAGTACTTAATTTTTAATACTATTAATCAAGCTGTCGACAACTTTGGGGCGGACGGTTAACTTACTGAAACAAGCAAATTAACGTAGATTCTCAAGCAGTGAGAAACAAATGCGAGCACCAGCCTCAGATGGTACATACGAGTATACGCAGATACGCAGCCATACAGTCATGCACAGATCTAGTTGTCTTGATAGATAGATAGATAGATAGATAGATAGATAGATAGATAGATAGATAGACAGACAGACACACAAACTGTCACATAGAAAGACATACATACAGAGAGACAGATAGATAGATACGATGAATTTCCACGCAGTTTGCATGCAACACATTCATCCGCATTTTATTGGTCCGCCTGAAGTTAAGGATCTAGTAGAAGATATCTGCTCAAGGCTTTCGCAGTGGACCTGAAACTGCATCCATGTTCTGGGGGTATGTATTTTTAGCACACAACGATAATTATTCGTAAAGTTAACGATGGAGCCATGCGTTCGTTATTTGTCCCCACTATCGCCACCACCAACAACTTCGTCTCCTCCCACATATATTCTATCTTTTCTTAGCCGCTCACATTTCAATTAGGGAATCTGTAAGAAACTTTAGATATTTTCTTTACACACACACGCACACAGACACACATACACACACGTACATACGCATGCACACACGCACACGCATAAATACACACATATATGCATGCATGCATACACATTTACAAGCGTTAAATAGATGCTTTCAAAGAAATAAATATCACAAAAGTATGTCGCTTATGAGAAAAGAGACACACGTCATCGGAATAGAGGGTCTTAAATATCTTTAACACGAAGTGAAACACAATCGAAATATATATATTCGGCCTCGTTCTAAAAATATAAAATGCTAATCCTCTATTAAACCACCAAGTTGGCAAATAAATGCAGGAAAGGGGTATTGAATTACAACATTATTATCTTGTGAATTTTTATAAATAACTATATATACTTATTTCGTTTTGGGATTTGGTTTGCAAGATTTTTTATGTGATTTCGTGTGTTGAAGCATACTCTGTTGTGTCTGGGGAGAGTCATTTTCTTATTGTGCCTTAAAATTTAACACACACACCGTTATTTTTATAAAAATAAAAATTAAAATTAAAATAATAATAAAAATAAAAATATAAATATAAATATAAATAATAATAATAATAATAATAATAAGAAGAAGAAGAAGAAGAAGAATAATAATAATAATAATAATAATAATAATAATAATAATAATAATAATAATAATAATAATAATAATAATAATAATAATAAGAAGAAGAAGAAGAAGAAGAAGAAGAAAGTGGAAATTTTAACGGTGAGTGTGTTAAATGTTAAGGCACAATAAGAAAATGACTCTCCCCAGACACAACAGTATATATACTTAATTCTATCACAAACTTTGCCGAAAGTAAACTGAAAACAAAAAAAAAAGCTTTCATATATATTAATTGTTATACTAATTAGGGAAAAGCAAAGAAGTGAACTGTTGATCACATTTTGGTCAGTCCATCTGCAACTATTAGCAACGAAAGCTCTTTAATATTATAACCTGCTGTCGTGAGGACGGGGAGGTACATTGGGTTTTATAGTCGTAAAAACGCTAAAGAGGGTAATTAAAGGGGGGATAATCGTACATAAACCGCTTTTCGCATTGACAGTTTATTAAGCCAAAGGAAAACTCAAATGAATGAAAAATTAAATTTGCCCGATACACGATGGAAGTATAAACCGAATATCATAGCATATATATATATATATATATATATATATATATATATATATATATATATATATATATATATATGTATGTATGTATATGTGTACGTGTGTGTGTATGTGAGGGTGTACGAGTGTGGTGTGAGTGTGCGTGAGTGTATGTGTGTGTACGTTTGTGTGTGTTTGTGTACGTGTGAGAGTGTGTTTCTGTATGTGTGCGAGCGCGTGTGTGTAAACCCCAGTGTGTATGCGTGGGTGTGTATGTATGTATGTATGTATGTATGTATGTAGGTGTGTGTCTGTGCAGGGTGTTTTCCTGAAGTGTTGAGATTTCTTTCGGGGAGGCAGTTATAACTGTCCTTAATTATTGTATTTTCAGTATATATATAATTACTATATATCTCCGTTTATCTAATAAGCTGACCTGCCAACCTTTGTTATTGCAGATTGAAAGAGATGGCTGTAATAACACTTTCAAAGCACCCTCCTAAACACTACTTACCAGAGGTGATTAATTTTCAGATTACAGTCTGGAAGTGAAGACAATTTGGAAGCTCGCTATGCAATAAAATTTTGTGTTGAACTTAACGAAAATGCTACAGGAACATCTAATATATATTTTTATTGATTAACGTGTATGAGCCGATCATCTTAGTCCACCGAGATGCTCATGCTGCTCATCTTTTTCGACACCAATGATATCATGTTGATACCAGTTTGAATATGCTAAGAGCACGTTCGGAGTTGTAAACAACCTATTCACCCTCTCGCTGTAGACTTATGTTGACAGCAGCCCGCAGTGCCTCCTCTCCAGATTCTTGATAGGTGGCGCTACTATCTGATTTGGGTGTATTTTACACTATATATCTACAGCGAGAAATATTGTCCATTACAAAACACAGTGAAAGGCTTGTTTACAAGATCGAGCGTAACCTTTGCATATTCGAAATGGTATTAACATTGCACTTCTACGTATCATCGCTTAGCACACTCATCAGAGATTATAGTTTTGTACTTCATTGAAATTGATAGATGTCTCTTCTCAAAACTTCTGGAATTGACCGTGAAAAACACAAAAATATATATGTGTACATATGTGTGTGTGTGTGTGCGTGTGTGTGTGTGTGTGTGTGTGTGTGTATGTGTGTGTGTGTGTGTGTCAGATCAACGCAAAAGCTTGCATGTGAAATTAACATGCAAGTGCCTAAGCACTCCAAAAACACATATAAATTTAATGTAGTCCTCGGAGAGATTTAGCGTGATGAGGCTCATCGTTTGAAATACAGGTAATGACCATTTTTATCAACAGAGTTGATTGGGGTAAC
This sequence comes from Octopus bimaculoides, assembly GCF_046866305.1. Taxonomy (NCBI): domain Eukaryota; kingdom Metazoa; phylum Mollusca; class Cephalopoda; order Octopoda; family Octopodidae; genus Octopus; species Octopus bimaculoides. The sequence continues at coordinate 35,526,337 of NC_142935.1, forward strand.
GTGTGTTGCTTAAGGACACAACGCGTCGCCGGCAATTGATCTCACATCCTTACGATCATAAGCCGAATACCCTATCCACTAAGCCACGCGCCTCCATATATATATATATATATATATATATATATATATATATATATATATATATATATATATGTATATATATATATATATATATATATATATATATATATATATATATATATATATATATATATATATATATATATATATATATATATATATATATATATGTGTGTGTGTGTGTGTGTGTGTGTTTTGCAATATTTTTGATGTGAAATATTGTGTTGAAACAGATGTTGTTGTACTTAGGGATAGTCATATTGCCAGTTTAGCCGATAAAAACACACGCACTGTTTATTTGGTGTTAATTTGATTCAGCTTTATATTTCATTATATTACATTAATCCTATTTCGGCCAGAGTTCTTTCGTCACACTTCTGTGACGTCATCAGTGGTCCTTTGCTTTCTTCTTTCTTATGTATGTCTCACCTTGCTAACTATCAGCCATTTTGTATTTTGTGATTAATCCAAGTGCAGCGTTTGCATATAACTAGAACATGTATGTATAGATGTGTGTGTGTGTTTAGGTGTGTACCTGTTTGGGTGTATGAGAGTTCTAATGTTTATTCTTTCGTTTTACTTTTGTTTGCATTTATTGATTGGTTGCTCTTTATGTTGGCTTCTTCATTGGGTTTTTTTTTTAATCTATATTCCTTCTAATTTGGAATTTGTACTTTTGGTAATAATAAGAGTTGACGGCGTGGTCTATTGAATTCTGTAGAGCTTATTAGTTAGGTGGAGGAAGCGTCTGATTTCTGCCTGTGTGTAATGTTGTAAAGGTTGCTTTGAGAAAGGTGTTTTATAAATGGAGTTATTTGTAAAACTAATTAAGGATGTGCGTTTTGTGAGGAGCCAAATCCCTAACGAATGGTAGTATTCACAACTGACTGATTTTGGGAGATTGTTTAGTGAATAAATAAAGCTTCATATTCTTTTATATTCCTTTGCAGTTTTAAGTGTTCTATCGTTTTTTCTCGTCTTTTTTCTTTTTTTTTTTCCATTCGAAAAGCGTAGAATGATGAATTTGCGAGTGAGGTGTTTCGCTCTTTTTATGTTGTGCGTATTCGACTGATATCATAGTGTCAGTGAGTGAAAATGAATCAACAGAGAATTTAAAGTTAAGTCCTGCAACAATTTGTATTGAGAAATGACTACAGAGTGAGAATAGAATGAAAAACGAGGTAATAAATTATTCGTTACTTCGCCAAGATGAACCATTCAACAAAAGTGAAATGTTTGACTTCTTCAAAGATATTACCTTTCCCAATTTCACACATTTCTTCTGGCAAAATTCCAAAGTCTCGCTTAGTTATAATGAATCCACAACTGAAGTAAAATTCTATTAGTTTCGAGATGATTTCTGTTATGCTGTTCATGCAGTTAGATATTATATCTCGAGGGACGAACATTTTGGTACATATACTTCCCAGTCACTTTATGTTATTATTATTATCATGATTGTTATTACTAGTATCGTTATATCTTCAGCATTCTCATTATATGATATTCTGTTTCAGTTTTCCCCCCACACTCTCGTATCCCGCGAAATTTTAGAATAGCGATTTATCTCCCCTTTTGTTCTTTCTTTTGTTTATTCTTTGTTAAATTGACATTCACTGGCTCACAGAATCACGCATGCAAGCTCAACTAGGTGATATCCTCGAACACTTACTGATTCAAAATTAGAACACACACATTAGACCGTAGCTAAAGAACGCAAAAGCATTTTATACGTTGTCCTTACAGGCCACAACTTAATTACACGTAAGGAAGAAAGTTGTTTCTTTTCATTACTGGCGCGATTTTAATTCGTTAATCTTTTATTATTCAAAACATTAAATAAAATGCGCCCCACTTATCTAGATATTCCGCGTACGAAAATCAAACCCTGGAATTTAAAAATTTCTCGTGTAAATACTTATGAACGAATCTGCGTAAACTCAGTGATTTTAAGGTCTGATGAGTACGATTATAACTATGCTTCACTGAGAAAGTACACTTAGTCCAAAACATGTTCTGAGATTTTCCCTGCATATCAAGCATGCGACTTCATATCCTACTGCATTCTTCCAATTTATTTTTAAACAGTTGGGAATTTGTAGTTGTTTCTCTCAACTTTCACTAAAAGTAATATGAAAATTAAGAATTAAGAATCTGATCATTACCGATAATTTTTCCAGTGATTAAAAGTTTCTTCCTTACGATAATAATGACGATCACCTCCTAATTGCTTTTCATGTTGAACACATCATAGTAAATTTACATATATCGATAAAAAGAGAAAGATACCGCCATTTGAGGTAAATAAACTACGTTAGAATAAATATCTACTTCGAAGAGAGAGAGAGAATGTGTGTGTGTGTGATAGAGAGAGAGAGAGGGGGAGAGAGAGTAAGAGAGAGAGAGAGAGAGAGAGAGAGAGAGAGAGAGTGAGTGAGAGAGAGCGAGAGAGAGAGAAAACACGGACACCTTTCAACTAGTATCTAAAACAGATTATAACTTTTAGTGCAGAAATAAAGCAAGGAAGAAAATGTCTACTGTGATAAAAATTTTATTCTAAGACGAACATGTGGGTATTTTTGTGAAGTGATATAACATGAACTGCAGTCTAATTCTGTTCACTTTCTCAAGGAAATTCAAATAACCATTTCACGCATCTCTTTTTTTTGCATTATCACCTTCCTTCCACGATTATAAAATGATTAACTCTTACAAAAATGTTCTTTTGTTTTTTTTGTTTTGTTTTTTTGTTCCTTTAGAAAGTAAAGTGGAAATTCGAGTGCCACCCAGCATCATCAATTAAGGCAAAACTCTCTCAGATTGGTTCGTCATGCATGTTGACACGTTGTCTTCATTCTACAATTTTACATGTAATATATTTAAGATATTTAAGAAAATTTTGTACATAAAACATTTCAAGTCACGGACCAGTTCGCAATTATTATTCCTTCTTTCTCCCTCCGTCTTGCCCCATCTCACTCTCTCCTTTAATGAAGTAATTGGCTGAAGTAGTTTAATCGCCACAGACAATGTTCAGATACTTTTCATTTTATCTTCCTTGTACCTGCACCCAGACCCTCAGAGTCAGTTCAGAAGTTTAGCCAATGGTAAATTTTACAACACATTTAGATTTTATTTACCATCTCTCCATTTTCATTTTGAAAAATGTTGTAATCCGACATTTTTTTTATTGCAAACAAGACATCATGCGCAGGACTTGCTCTGAGGTAAGAAGCTTGCTGTTCTATATTTGAGAGATGAGGTATTATGTATATTACTTACATTATTTACATTTGTTGGATATTTGTCCTCATCTTGTTTGTTTTTAACACAACGTTTCGGCTGATATACTCTTCAGCCTTCATCATGTGTCTTGGGGAAACCTGGCTTCTCATTCCTAAGGTATTTTTCGATATTGTTGTTGTTGTTGTTGTTATTATTATTATTATTATTATTATTATTATTATTATTATTCAGGTCACTGCCTGGAATCGAACACGAAATCTTGAGGTTAGCAGCCCACGCTCTTAACCAATACGCCATATGCCCACGTTGTGTTGACAACAAACAAGATTAGGACAAATACCCATCAAATTTAAATAATATAAAAAAGCTTGCTTCCCAACCAAATGGTTGCCATGGTTTCCAACCACATACTCCCAGGCCTACTGCATGGCACCTTGAGTGTCTTCTTCTATAGACTCGAGCCGATTAAATACTTCAGAGTGGATTTGGTAGACAGAAACGGAAGGAAACCCGTTGTATTTATATGGCAGGGCGGGTATGTGTGTATGTGTGCCTTTGTTTCTATGTCTATCCACCCATAAACACATGATAGACTGTATTGTTATGTCTACGACCTCGTATCTTGGCGGATTGTTAAATGTGACGGATAGAAAAAGTATCAGGCTTAACAAAATTAACTGCTGGAATCGATTCCTTTTACTAGAAATTCTTCTTGGCGGTGCCTCAGCATGGCCGCAGTCTAATGAATGAAACAAGTAAAATATCAAAAATAATAAATGGAGAAAAAGCATTTTTCTCAAAAACATAAGAAATAACTATAGACTTCTTTAAATGTTTTAAATAATGAAATAATGTAAATGTAATAGAATATTCTGAATATTTTACTATCTTTTGTCACATTGCTTTGGCTGCCCCAGTAACAACGCAGAATACTGCTTTCGGTATCAGATATAACTGCTGTTAATAAGAAAAATATAGGGAAAGTATTTATATTTTGGAGTCATTATTTTTTGATTTGATTTCATACAGACACTCACAAACATACATACACATGAACACACATATACTCGTGTTTGTATGAGTGTGTACATATATACACGCACATGTATGTATGTATATATGCATGTATGTATATATATCAATACATATGTATAAATACATACATAGATACATGCATACATACATAAATATATATATATATATATATATATATATATATATATATATATATATATATATATATATATATATATATATATATATATATATATATATATATATATTTATGTATGTATGTATGTATGTATGTATGTATGTATGTATGATTATGTATATGAATATACACACACATATATATATATATACACACACACAGGCACACACACACACTTATGCATATCTAAACTAACATTGTCACTGATCTAATTTTCTAAAATTATTGCATTAGAGAGTTGCTTGATATTTTTTTTAATATTATTTGAAATTAAAGTAAATACAAAATGAGAAAACAATCATTACTTTTAATGATAATTACTTTAGATGTTAGCCTAGAACTACGAAATTAAATGTGTGTGTGTGCATATAATACGTATTGTCGTATAAAATATATACTTGATATATATGTATAATGTTCATATATATACATTGGCTCATACAATAATTATTTTACATTTTCATAAACTTAACGTCGGAGGGGTAAGGGATAATCTTTGTACATCAACTTGTTATAAAAGCAGGTATTAATGTCTTGTCTCATTCTTAGTGCAAGTTGGAAGAGTGCAATTCGGTTTTGACATTTATTTTTTCAAAACTATAATGGAAGTGACGAAGAAATATATTCAGCATACTTTGCTTTATGAGTTCAATAAAGGCAACATCGCAACAGAAAATGCGAGGAATATTAATGCAGTATATGGAGATCGGACAATAAGCGTAAGCCAGTTTCAACGGAGGTTCCAGACATTCTAAGCCGGTAACTACAGCCTAGAAGATGAATCTCGTCCTGATAGATTTGTAGAGCACGACGAGGACGTCCTGCAAATCCTAGTAGAAGAAAATATTATCGTAACTGTTGAGGAACTAGCAGAGAAGATTGGATTTGATCATTCAACCATTCATCGAGACGTGCGTGCCATCTGAAAAGTCCGCAAATTGAGTCTATAGGTTCTTCACAACCTTTGCGAGGCTAATCGCGCGCAGAGGGAGTATGTGTGCTTTTCCTTGCTGTCATATCACACGAATGAAGCTTTTGGGGACCGAATAGTGACAGGTGACAATAAATGGGTTCTCTTTTAAAATGTTAAGCGCCGAAGACAGTGTGTAGGGAAAGGAGAAACACCAGTATCCCAGGCTAGAGAAGGTCTTCACCTACAAAGGGTGTTGTTATCTGTTTGGTGGGATATGAAAGGTTTAGTCCTTTTGTCCAGTTTAAACTTTTAAACCCAAACCAAAGGATAACAAAGTAGATCTACTGCGAGAAGCTTAGGCAGCTTTAGTCAGTGCTACAAGAAAAACGACAATCTTTGGTTTCAAAACGAAAGGTGTTCTTCCATCAGGATAATTTGCGGCCACATACACCGAGGATGACATTCTCAAGGCTGGAGCAGTTTGAATGGGAAACGATGCCCCACCCACCATCTTCGCTGGGCATTTCCCCACCCACTATCGTCGCCGGACATCCCCCCCCGCCCAAACATCTTCACCGGACATTGTCCCGCCTGATTATCATTTTTTCAGCAGTTTTCAAAATCATTTGACACAGAAGAAACATGAAGTCTGTAGACGAGGTCAGAACAGTACTGGAAGAGTATTTTTTCGTCACGGACCAATGAATTTTGGAAGAGGGGCATTGCAAGTCAACCAGACAGGTAGAAGAGCATTGTAAAAAATGAAGGAGAGTATATTTTGGATTAAAAAAGAAATTTATTTAATTAATTTTGAAAAAAAATATTTAAAAAGCGCATTATTTATGGGATGACACAATGTTGATGTATATGTGTATATATATATAGATAAATGTGTGTGTGTGTATATATATGTGTGCGTGTGTGTGTGTATGTGTGTGTGTGTGTGCGTGCGTGCGTGTGTGTGTGCGTGTGTGTGTGTGTGTGTGTGTGTACACACCGGTACGGAATACCGACAATTCAGCCCCTGACAACTCAGCTCCGAAAATTCACCACCGATGGGCTACTTTCAGCTTCTGTCTACTAAATGAACTCACAAGCCTTTGGTCGGCCCGAGGCTATAGTAGAAGACACCTACACAAGGTGCCACGCAGTGGGATTGACCCAGAACCATGTGGTTGGTAAGCAAGTTACTTACCATTATATTGGTGTTGGTGAAGCATTCAAAATATGAAAGCACACATTCCACCATAAAAGAATAGGTCTTCATCCGCATATTCCGCCATAAAAATAATAGGTCTTCATCTACCATCTCATTAAACTCTAAAAATAGGAATGAATGAATATGATTTAGCATTTTTAATTCTTTTTTGTATTTTTATCTTTACATGTTTTAAAATAAATATTTAGCTTTTATATACATATATAATGAATGTATTTTAGCATTTTAAAATTCTTTTCGTATTTTTTATCTTTACATATTTTAAAATAAATAATTAAAATTCTTCCTCTTTCTTTTCAATTCCCAAAATAGCTTTTACCTAAGTTCAGTATGATGCTCTGCGCTGAATTATCTAGCGCGGTCGTGTCACGCACCGATATATATATATATACAACATGTGTGTGTGTGTGTGTGTGTGTGTGTGTGTGTGTGTGTGTGTGTGTGTGTGTGTCATATAAAAATATATATACACTCATACATTTATGTACTGATTCATACATACATACATAACTTTTATTTGGTTACTCTGTAGCTTGTTTTCTGTAAAAATTAATAATTTTTCGTTTCATTTCATATGTATTTTTAATTTGATTAAACATATTGTTGCGCTGCCAACGTTAATAACGTTAGTGCACGCACAAACAACGCACACAAACTTATACCTATATGTGTATTTGCCTGTGCGCACGCACGCGTCAGAATTTGTATGTTATATACAGCACTGGATAAGTCTATGTATCTTAAACAATACGGCATATATTGTTTTAAATTTTGGCACAAGGTTATCAATTTCGGAAGATCGAGTAAGTCGATTACATCGAACTCATTGTCGAACTTGTGCTTCTTGCATCGACCCCGAATCGATGAAAGACAAAGTCGACCTCGGTGGGATTTGAACTCAGAACTTAAGGACGGACGAAATGCTGCGAAGTATTTTTGCCCGGCGTTCTAACGATTCTACCAGCTCGCTGTATGTATGTATGTGTGTATATATATATATATATATATATATATATATATATATATATATATATATATATATATATATATATATATATATATATATATATATATATATATATATATATATATATATATATATATATATATATATATATATATATATATATATATATATATATATATATATATATATATATATATATATATATATATATATATATATATATATATATATATATATATATATATATATATATATATATATATATATATATATATATATGTATATATATATATATATATATATATATATATGTATATATATATATGTATATATATATATATATATATATATATATATATATATATATATATATATATATATATATATATACACATACATACATACAGCGAGCTGGTAGAATCGTTAGAACGCCGGGTAAAAATGCTTAGGTCATTCGAAACCATGATAACGATGAGGTTAAACCTATTTGTGAATACGCCATGCAATCGATGGTTTCAGCTAAAGCATATGCAACGTGGTATTTCTCGTGGGTCGGTGTCTCTTAGAGTGAAGCATAGCTGTAGGTGACTGGTTTCAAATAGACACTACCAGTTATAAGTGAGTGAGAAGCGTGTGATCCGAAAGGTTATAAGAGACCTCACTACCCACTCATTCAGTATGTGACCAGATTTCCCAGATAATTAAACATTAGCTTTGTAGAAAATGCAAGTTGTGGAGAGCACACCTATGGACCAAAGCTTAGCAGGTGCTGTTATGCATATTTACGAATGGTCATCTTTTTGAATGCGCTTGATGTTTTTTGTAGAGTAGAGGCGTACGTTCCAAACATTGTACAAGGAATATAATCTAAACTGTGTAGGGGCTGAGCAGTTATGTCTCTCTCATATATTCTGACAATGAATATGAAGGTTAGTTTGTAAATAGCAGATTATATATTTTGATTATGTGCCAAGGAAGTGCTTCACTGATGATGAAGTTTAGCGACTACGGCTGGTACTGATTTTCATGCTAGAATGGACATGTTAATGTTTCCTTTGTATGAGCACTAATTCAGCTGGTTTACTGTTATAATAATCCTTTCTGTTCGCTGCAGAAGAAAATAGATTCTCATAACAACATTAAAAAAGAACACTCATATCTCTGTTCATGCAGTAAATGAAGAAGTTTCATTGCATATCTTATATGTACGTGACACTTGTATGTGGTCAATAAAGGAAAAATCTGGGAAAGTATCCGCTCTTGCCTTAGTGAGTGTTGTTCGTTGTGACGGTAAATTATCCGCTAATGCATATTAAAATTTAGGGGTATAAACCGGAGTTGATAGAATGTGAGCCGGAGACAGCTGAATCTGCACACGTATTGATGTGGCCTATCCAAGCGAAGCGAAATAAATGGCGCCACACAAGGTTTTTTTGTTTTGTTTTGTTTGTTTGTTTTTGTTGTGTTTTAACACATTCGAATATTTTGTAACAACACTGATTTCACAAGATTTCACAAGAACAGAGGAGGCCCACTCGAAAGTGCAGAAGATGGCTCATATCCAGTAAATCACATTTAGAGAAACCTATACAGGCAGCTATTACAGATTCACGATTAGGAAATCGTTAATAGCAGCTTCCATTCTGTTTCAGATAGTCTATGTGAATGCAAATTGTGGTAGTTCTCAGGGACAGAGTGTCACCCTTTTAGAGATATTTGTACAGTCCGTATTGTGTTTACAAAGATTGAGATGTCTCCCTCGAAAAAGGATCAAAGAAAGACATACTGATGAGCTTGTTAAATGAAGAGATTACATATCAGCTGCTTCGTTTGAGGTTAGAGGCCGTAAACTTTAGGTGTATATATGCGTTGCAGGGAGTGTGGCCTCTCTCATCATGGTTGACAGGTAGAAAGAAGGGAGATTGCATAGAGTCGCTGAAACCCCAAGAACTGCAGGTTAAGTTGTGAAGACACTTATGTAATAAATATAGGTTTTATGTGCTCCAGAAGATCGTCATGTAAAAGTTGCAATACCCTCATCTCGGGCATCAAACATGGAATATAGAAATTGTGCTTTTTCTTTTAGTGTGGGATGTGGACTTGGTACTTGATTCCATCGGAAACCACAAATTTAAGAAGAATGATTGTTTATTTCCGTTGGTTTTGGTGATCTACAGAAGCGTAGAAAGTATCAGGACTGGAGTGTAAAATACTGCATGAGAGTCAATTCAACTAAACGAATTTATAAGCCAGAAGTGTTGTTAATTTGAGGATGCATTATGCTGATTATTATATCTAGATTTTCGACACATTCTGACAGCTTGAGGAAATAAATCCCACCTCGATCGATTAGAAGTATGAATGAAGTACTTGGAGGATTACTTGGAGGATTACTTGGAGGATTAACAGTTGCTACTCGAGGAAACAATTCGTGCTACAAAATGTCATATGAAATATAATTCACTTTCACAGAAAACTATGAATTCAGTTAACAGCCAGGCGCTTGATAAACTTGTGAATTCTACATTCTGCATGTGAGGCTCCAAGGAACTGAATAGGTATTTAATTTTTCGTTATAATTATTTTATTAATGTGATTGTATCTGAAACTTAAAATTATGGTTAGATTGTTTCAATGCACCGTTACGCTTTTTTGAAGCAAGCCGGATTAAACTTAGTAAATTAAATAAATCTTTGATTCAAAATTAATACCAGAATATAAATTTTCAGCAAATTCACCAGTTTTTCATTCGGCGAGGGACCAAGGGAATAAGTGTAAGTAGAATCCATTGCAATTCAATACACAACTCGGTTTCAGTTTCTATTTTTTTTTTTTTTTCATGAGAGGAGACTATTGGCAGTTACCATTACAGTTTTATCAGAACTTCTAATGGTTAGAGGTCAAGAGCAGACTAGCGGGCTTAGCCTGAATTCTTCTTTTGAGAAAATTAACTCTCTTTCAGGCACTTAAAATCTAATGTTAAATAGATCAACGTATTCCGTCAATAATTCCAGTTAAAACCTAAAGAGATATCTAGCAAAAGATGCTGCCTTCAAGGAACCAGTAAAGACAGAATAAATAGAAATAAACAGGAAAGAGAGGAGAAATACTCAGCTAGTCAGAGGTCATTACAGCTTCGAGTCTGTGTGTAGGGGTGGGGTTACGGTTGACAGTTGATAAATCTCGTTGAATAATTGAGTAAAATACGTTTATTGTTCTACGTTGTAATACATGATGGTTTTATCAAAAATTACGTTACTTTCATTTGCGCTTTAGTCTGTGTTTTTGGTTGTGTGTGTGCGTGTGTCTGTTCGTTCGTTTGCTTGTTTGTGTGTGTATGTGTGTATGAGCGCGCGCGTGTGTGTATGTGCGCGCGTGTGTGTCTGTGTATGTCTGTGCGTGTGTGTTCGCTTGTTTGTGTGTGAGCGCGTGTGTGTGTGCGTGTGTGTGTCTGTGTGAGCATTTGTCTGTGTGTTTGTATGTCTGTATGTTTGTCGTGTATGTGTGCGTGTGTGTGCGTACGTGTGTGCGCATGCGTATTATGTGCGCGCGTGGCGTGCGTGTATGCAAATGTGTTTCAGAAGAGTTCACGAAAACATTCTCAAAACCAGCAGATAGGATATACTTGTTATTTGTATTTTATTTATTTATGTTAAATTTATTTACCATTTTACTTAGTTACATTTATTTATATCTTATTCATTTTTATTTTATTTATATTTCATTTACATAGTATTTCAACTTGTCATTTGTCTTTTTTTTTCTATGTCAAAGCTTCCTTAATTAATTAGAATCAAGGATTTTTTAATTTATTAAGTTTATTCTAGCCTGCTTCAAAAACACGCAACAGGGCGTTAACACAATCTAACTTGGATTTTAAGGTTCAGATACAGTCACATTAAGAAACGATTAGAATGAAGAATTAAATATCTATTCAGTTCCTAAGAGCCTCACATGCAGATTGTGGAATTCATAAGTTTTTCAAGAACTTAATTGAACTCATAGGTTTCTGTAGAAGTGAATTTTATTTCACATTACATTGTGTAACACGGATTTTTCTCTGGGGAATAACAGCTATCTCCTATTTGCTTACCCAGAGAACGTATGAAAATGGCTAATATTTCCTTCAAACTTTGCTTTTGTTACATCTGTTCAAGCCGCAAAGTATCCCTCTCAGCATATGGCTATGAGGCTCCCACTTTATTCGTGGTGATTATCAGAGATGCACGTATTTCCACCCATTAAGGCAATGCTCTAGGGGTTAAGTTCAAGCAACTGTCAAGCAAATCTCTGGTATTGAGCAGAATATTTGCTATAACTATATTTCTGCTTCAGCAACTCAGCGTTGAATCGGTCTGAAATGAAATGGAAAATAGGTCACCTTCCAAAAATCGATGTCCAGGACAAAAGCAGTTTGAAGGAAATAGTACTGATTTCTTTTGATTTCCCAATAGAAGCAAATAGGAAATGACATTTACTGAACTAAGACAAAAATAGATAAATAAATTTTAAAAAATTGGTAAAACTATTAAAATTTGATAATGATAAGTTCAATAAAAAGTCGTAAAAAAATGCATTAGATAATTCTGAGACGCTATATTTTATGATCGAATCTCACTGGGATGGGGTTTGCTGTTCTTCCTTCCGAGAGTGTAGAGTAGAATTAAGAACATTTGTCTGTGATCGAGACAAATGCCTCCACCCAATGCTCAACGTATCTGCAACGAGAATGGCCGTTCTAGGAAAATTCGGATAAAAGATAAATGGATACTAATATGTATATTCAATTTTATAGACATTATACATATGGATAATAAGAAGTTCTAACGCTGGAAGTATTCAATATTCACAGTGATGGATACATTTTCTCCCATTACCACTGTACATCCTTTATTGTGTGTACCTCTTGAGTGACCCACAATACATTGCTTATGCGCAAATAGAATATTTTAGAATAGTAGACGTATTTTACTCATTTATTGATCGAGATTTATTAACTGTCAACCGTAAAACCACACACACACACACACATACTGGATAATGTAATGACTATAACTGGCAGAGTATTTCTCCTGTTTCCTATTTATTTCTATCTATTCTGACTTTATTGGTTTCCTTGAAGACAGAATTTTTTGTTATTTATCTGTTTAGATTTTATCTTTTACTATACATTTTTATAGTCCTACTGTGCGTCCTTTGTAATAGATTTGTAGATGTATAAGGTCTCTATCTCCAAGTATTAGATTTAAACATAAATCATTCTTTATCAGTCTTGCGTGCTACTTTCAAAATGCAATCATTATTTTACTTTGTTTCTGTCTATCACCGTTTCGACTAGCGAATACTATAATTATAACAAAGAAAGACAATGCTCCCAGACCGGGAAAGTAAGTCGATATTGTTGGACGTACGTTCATATTCCAGCAAGACAGGAAAATTTCTATCCATTTTCGATGAGATGTGACAGCAGTGTTGAGGAACGATGCGAACAAGAGTAACGTAATGGATAATGTTCAGCCTATAGATAAACTGGATGTCACGTTGATAACTTTTGCATAGGCATTTGAAATGTTGTTGGTGATTGCCGTTGGTGATGTAATTAGGAAATCTTAGGCGTATATCCTGAACAGATATTTCCCTCAAAGACTTACCTTCATGTTACCCAATACATCATAGAGAAGATACATATGCTGCTCTAATAAGTTTGGATCGAGAAATTTGATCATCGGTGTTTGTTTCCGAAGCAGACGATTTTGATCCCATTTAGAAACGTTGAATACTTTCAACAGACAGCAACGTTTGCTCGGTGGTTAGAATAAATAGCAACCTATCCGAAAATGATCGGTCAAAGGTATACTCTCTCATCAATTGTGGGTTCTGATTTTCGAGCCGCTACTGCAAAAACTGCCCAGCGAAGTAGACGCTGGTCTATAGTTCAGATAGATCTTTAGTTTTGGTTTTGATCCGATCATTCGGAAGCACAGGGAGCTGGACAATCTTATGAACAGAGTGTGCCGTTTCATCCAGAAATGAAGTGAGAGGGGTGTGTCTCTGAAAATTTGATTGAATGTAGAAAAAGCGTTCATAACCTCTAATATATATTAATGATGTATATATATATATATATATATATATATATATATATATATATATATATATATATATATATATGCCAGATCATCATTCGATTCTACACGGTCATCTGTTCTAAACACCTTCATCGTCATTCTCCATATGCCGTGATTGACGGAGCATTGAGCTGGTTTAGTCATCGTTTGTCAAGTCCGTGTTCTAAGCTCCTTTTTTCCTCGAAGGCGCTCCAATCTTGGATCAAAGAAAGACTTAGCCTCATATTCTCATTCTAGCATGTTATCAAGCAATCACACCATCCAGCTAGTTTCACAATATGGTGTGACATCCTCGTTTGGACTCTCATCATGCTCTCTAAAAAATTGAGAATCGTGGAGAATGATCTGGATGAACAGTTCCGGTCAGAGTTCTATGTGTAACTCCCAATTATCCCATCTAGGCAAGCTATCGATGAGGATTGACAGCTCGAGACAAACGGCAAGTTTCGAGATGCATGCATGATGACGAAGCTGTTTGCCCTAGTATTGTTAATCCAAGGAATATCAACGAATAGCTGTGGTGCAGGAGACGAATCCGGCTATCTAGCAAGTTATTAAGCAAACTTACACTGCTTTCTTCTTTTCTTTTGAATGTATGGTGGTAGACTGGATTAAAAAGTCCGGTGACAAGACAACTGGCTCCTTCGGAATGTACTCATCGATATTTCAGATTACAATTAAGAGAGTGTGAGAAGAGAGGTAGAGATGCTGAGCTCCAGCACACAAACGTGTATGAAATGGCAAGAATGGGCCATTTCACACAATATGGGTGATATGGCCCTCACCCCAAAATGTTACTTTCATCTCGATAATGTTGACCTGGAAGGGGTAATTTTTATTGATGGTGAGGTGAATCCTGAATTTATAAGATTTCTTCCTTGTAACTAGTGCTGGCCTGCCCACTAGGCACGTATTGGTATTCTGTATATTTACCAGCATTATGTTGTATCTATTATATTATATAATTGATGAAAAAATTCCTTGTATTATATCCTGCTTTTCTTTGTACAGTCTACACTATCTGACTCGTGGTTCAAAGTAATTTTCATTACCTTTTTTTCTTTTCTACTCTAGGTACAAGGCCCGAAACATTTGGGGAGGAGCAAGTGGACTAGACTGACCACAGTATGCAAATGGTACTTGATTTATCGACCCCGAAAGGATGAAAGACAAAGTCGATCTCGGCGAAATTTGAACTCACAAAGTAAAGACAGACGAAATACCACTAAGCATTTCACGCGGTGTGCTAACGTTTCTGGTTTTCATTACCAATATTGAAGAAATCATCGGGTAAAATTGTTGGAATGTCGAGCAAAATGCCTTCTGGTATACCTTCCGATGTTTTAAGTTGTGAGTTCAAATTCGACCAAGGTTGAATTTGAATATCATCTTCCTAGCATTCATAAAATGAAGCACCAGTTAAGAAAGAGAGTCAATGAAATACACTTACGCTAAATCCTAAAAGTACCATCTTTGTACCTACATTTGATATTATCATTATTGTTAAAATACAACTTGGAAAATGAAATAAGAGAAAAATATATGATAATAATATGGAAATAAGAAACAAACTAATCTACTCTTCCTTATTTACTCGATATTGGAAACATTGTTACAAAAGATAAGAATTGTTTAAATAAAAAGTAAAAGCAAATACAAAGGAAGTAGAAACACACACACAGAAATAAATATATATGTATTTATATCATATATGTACCTAACTATCTATCTATGTACACACAAACACACACACACACACACACACACACACACACACACACACACACATATATATATATATATATATATATATATATATATATACATACATACATTTAAAAATATTAATAAACAAACAAAAAAGCGAGCAGACATAATAGAAAGAAGTCGATATTATTGAATTCAGTGGCTGTTATTGAACAAGGAATACCTATTTATTCCTCAACATTTTCCTATAAAAGCGTGCAACAGCCCGAGGGTTAATTGAGAAATGTATCAAGGGAAATTTAAACGTTCGCTTCACTTATTCATGTATTTCATCCTTCAATTAATTTGCTTTCATTTTCTATTTTTCTTTCCGTATTTCGTAGGTTCGCATGTCCCTATTTTTGTATCAGATTTTTATAAAGACACTTTCAGAATTATATAAAGACACTTTCTAGGCAGGACTATACGTATATAAACTGACAATACAGTGGATGAGGAAATTAAATATTATGTGTGTGTGTGTGTGTGTATGTGTATGTGTATGTGAGCTTATGTGTTTCTGTTTGCGCAAGCGCGCACGAGAAAGAGAGAGTGTGTGTGTTTGTATGTGTATGTATTTACATATAAATATATCTTTAAAAAACTACACTAAGTATTATAGAAAGCACGTGTATGTATGTATGTATGTATGTATGTATTTATGTTTTTATTCTTTTACTTGTTTTAATCATTTGGCAGAGGTCATGCTGTAGCACCGTCCTACAGGGTTTATGTTGAAGAAATCGATCGCAGGACATATTTTTTGTAAGCCTAGTACTTATTCTATCGGTGTATTTTGACGAATCGCTAACTTACAGAGATGTAAAGACACCACCATTAGGTGTCAATCGATAGCGTGAGGGCAAACACAGACACACACACATAAATATATATACAAACACACACACATATACATACATGTATGTCATATATATATATATATATATATATATATATATATATATATATATATATGACGTGCTTCTTTCAGTTTCTGTCTACAAAAACCACTCGCAAGAATTTGATCAGCCCGAGGCGATAGTAGAAAACACTTGCCCAAGGTGCCAGGCACTGCCACTGAACCAAAAATTATGTGGTTGGGAAGCAAGCTTCTTACTACATAGCCAGGCCTGCGCTAATGTATGTATGTATGTATATATGTATGTCTGTGTGTATGTGCGTGCGTTTGTGCGTTTGTGCATGTATATACCGTCACATTTTGAATAAGTGACAGAAAGAGACACATCATATCTACCTGTACCCCACATAGTTCTTGAAAGAAACTGTCAGATTTTACTTACGCTCAAACCGAGACCTAACGGTGAGACTCTCTCCACGCCTCTCTAAATTCGAAAGTCACAAAAGTGAAAATATTTTGCCATTGCCTTCAAGGCTTTGAACAACGTCGTTTATATACTGGATTCAAAGTATGGCATAGGACCAGCAATTCTTGTGGAAAGGATGAGTCATTCAGTATTAAACTAGGACTTATTTTATCGACCCAGAAAAGGGTTGAAAGGCAAAATCGACCCCGGAGGCACTTGAACTCAGAATGTAAAGAGAAACGAAATGTTGCTAAGCATTTTCGCTTGGCGGCCGAACAATCCTACCTTTTCTCCGTCTTATATATATATTTATATATATTTCTTCATTGTCCACAGACGGCTAAACACAGAGGGGACAAACAAGGACAGACAAAGGGATTAAGTCGATTACATCGATCCCAGTGCATAACTGGTGCTTATTTAATCGACCCTGAATGGATGAAAGGTAAAGTCGACCTCGGCGAAATTTCTGATATATATATATATATTAACATTACACACAACTTGAGGAGAATTACCAATATATTTTCGAAAATCAGCATAGAATCTGTCTGAAATGATATGTGATAACCAGGTAATAAAAGCAAAGTCTGAAGTGGGGAATAGCAGGAATTTCCTTTGATTTCTAGATAGAAGCAAATAGGAAATAACACTCACTGACCAAAGACACAAATAAATGAAAAAATATTTTGTTACGGAGTGAAAATATAGTATCGGTTTGCTGTTTGACCAATCTCAGTGTTTTCACCATGTTGATCATTAAACACTTTTCACATTTTTCGGCATGGGATAGATACAGCAGAAATTATGTATTCTTGATTTAGTTGATAGCGTATCTCTGTATTAGGTTGGGAAGAAAGCCGACTAAATCAACTCGATTCTAGCTCTGATTGAAGTGTTCTATTATGACATGTGAGATCACCTACAGTAGAAGGGTGTTATTTCGGACACTCTTCAGGATATACAGAGCAGTAAAAGGAAATCCTGCATCGCATTCCCTAGAGTTCGTGTGATATATATCTCAGTTCAGTTTAAATTGGTTCAGGAAAATGCTACCGCACAAAACATTGTAACTTTACGCACTCATGATAAAATTATCTAAATCTCACTCCTTTAGAACATACGTCTGCATGTATACAACAATCCATATATATATATATATATATATACAACAATCCATATATATATACAACAATCCATATATATATATATATATATATATATATATATATATATATATATATATATATATATATATATATATACATATATACATATATATACATATATGTATATATATACATATATACATATATATACATATTTATATATATATATATACATATATATAGATTCACATATATATATATATATATATATATATATATATATATATATATATATATATATATATATACAGAGAAAGAAAAAAAAAGAAAGAGGGACAGACAGAGACAGACAGAGAGGGATGGTGGAAGAGAAATACTTATAACCTTTTGAACTCACGGGTTAGCATGTGTGGCTTCGATTGTACATAGCAATGCATTACAGAAAGTGGTTAGTCACAGGGTTTTATATTATGGTGAAAATGATAAGCTTTCTTCCCATTATCTTAGCGGTCACACGCTTTTGGATCTTGCAAGGGTATCACCATACTAAATTATGCATTGTACACTCCGAGTGTTTGCGGATACAAAGCATATATATATATATATATATATATATATATATATATATATATATATATATATATATATATTAAGGGAGAAAGTCGAAAAATGACTTTTCTGCTACATGCTGAATGAATGTCGAATCAGAGCAGTAAAACAGAGCAGCAAGAAGTTTTTTAGAGTAACCTTCGTTTACTAAGTTTCTCGAAGCATCTGTGTCATTAGATGTAATTCTTAATTATTGAAGAAGTTTCGCGTTTCCCTTGGAAGTTTCTAGAATATCTAGCGTTCCATTAAAAAAAAACATATTGCTTACGCTGGTCTTTGCTTCTTAGTCGATTAAACTCAGAGCCACTCACGTTGATGCTATGTCCGCCTATTTCTCTATTTCCCTACTCCACATGACTGAAAACCATCACTTAGCTATTATTTCTACATTTCCTATTCCTCAACTTTCCTGTATAAATTAATTCTTTCATCTAGATTCTACATTCTGATTATGCTTCATCTTCGACCAATTAATAAAATATATATTTATGTGGTAAATATATAGTCCTTAAATTGATTCTTGTTCTCTGTAAGAATTATTGGAGTAATATACACGCAGCCATATCAATACTTAACATATATTTTCCCTACAAGTATGTATATATATATATATATATATATATATATATATATATATACTTGTATATATATGTTTTTTTCTTGGACGAGTCATCCTTTAGCTTATTTCCGACCACCGGCCGAGTATTCGAGTTGAGACAACCAAAAGAAGCATTTAACCTAGCCTCATAGCATCATAATTTCACAATATCTATAAAACCGGCAAAAGCTTGGTGATTTTTATGTTTTTTGATTTTTTGATTTATTATTAGTGTTGCTTAATATGTTTTGCTAAAATTGCTGTTTCTTTTCAGATATCATCAGAAAAAGCTATTTAAAATTCATTAAAATGACGAATCTATCGGAATTTATAAGTGGTCAAATTGTTGGTGCTCGTATGGCAGTCGCTAATGTAATGAAAACAGCCAAAATGTTTGGTGTATGAGCAAGTACTATCTCGAAAGTAATGACAACCTTTGAGAAAGAGGGAAAAGCCTCATCGTCGAAACAAAATCCGGAAGAAAACAAAACTTTCAGATAGGAACCATCGGACTCTTATGCAAATTGTTAGAAAGGATCACAAAAGTACAGCTCCTAAAATTACTGCAGAGCTTAATGACCATCACGAGAACCCAGTTTCCACAAAAAACTGTTCACCAGGAGCCGCACAAAGCCGAATTGTACGTGACAGCTACAATCAAAAGACCACTATTTTCAAATACAAACGTGCATAGCGTTGAGAGTAGAGTAAAAACCAACAGAATTGGTCCCTAGAGCAGTGGAAGAATGTTTTTCTTCTTGAACGAGTCATCCTTTACCTTATTTCCGACCACCGGCCGAGTATACGAGTTGAGACAACCAATAGAAGCATTTGGCCCAGACTACCTTCTTCTAACTTTTAAGCATGGAGGAGGATCTGTGATGATCGGGAGCGGGGTATATCTTAGAAATCCGCTGACCCAATGCTTTCCCTTCATGGGACAATTAATAGTGAAGACTATTTAAGCATTTTTTCTGATGAAATTCATCCTATGTTTGCGGAGCTGCTTCCGGAGAGAAATGCAATCTTTCAGAATGATAGAGCACCAATTCACCAATAATAATGCACCAGCTAAAGTTGTTACTGAATGGCACGAGGAACATTCTAATAAAGTTGAACATCTTATCTAGCCAACACAGTCCCCAGATCTCAATATTATTGAACCTTTATGTTGTATTTTAGAAAACAACAATTAAATAATGTCTTAGAGGAAGAATGAACAAAAATTCCTTTGGAAACAATTGAAACTTTGTACGAGTCCATAGTTTGTAGAATGGAAGCTGTAATTATTGCCAAAGGAGGTCCTACCCCATATCAAAATTAATTTGCTTGAAATTTTAAGGTTTTTTCATTATTTTGTCCAACCCCTGTATATATATATAAACTGATATAAAATTACTGTATATACGTTACATGATTGTTATAAGGTGCTGTAGTTTGATGTGAGTGTCCTGCCCTCCACAAATACTTTAGATTAAAAGAATGGCAGTCCCAGAGTGAGGCAGTGTAAAGCTTAGGAAATGATATGATGAACGATGTTCCGTTTTTGAAATGGATTATTAGTTTAGTTTCATACGAAGCAATTACTTTCGAAAGTGTAATTTGAGATGAAAGTTTTATTGAAATTGGTTAAGATCAATTGGAGAAACATTATCATATGTAAGTGAGATCCTGGCTGAAGATTTTGTAGAAATATTGTATGTATAAGTGTGCACGCGTGCTTATATATATATGTACACCTTTATTTTATTTTTTTATTTATGTATTTATATTTTGTCTTTAATCCGCTTAGCAATTGATGTTAGGTTCTTTGCGGGCTTCAAACGTGACAGTTCTTTGGAAACCTAAGGAATGTGCATTGCATTATATATAGAGAGAAGATTTGATCGGTTAGATGGTTCTTGTTAGTATCAAACATAATTACATTAAAAATAAAATTACAAGTTATAGATTCATCCAGCAAAGGAAAAATACATTCTGAAAGTTTCAAATGATATGAAGAATCTGTATGTCTTTATGTGTATCAGTTGATGTGTGTCTGTGAATTTGGGAGTGGGTTTCTGGAATCTCATAGATGGGAGGCAAGGTGAAATAATTCACTGTCCTTCGAGATCTAACTTGAATGTCTGTGACAGAGTGAACATCATCATTAAAGTCAAACAAATTTGTTAACCGTGGCGATGTTTTAAATCTGACATCCAACAACATATACTTGCCACCCAGTTAACTTGGGTACAATCAGTGTCGAACTCGCAAATTTTGAGTCAACAGAACACCACTGTAGAAAATCCTTTCCCACGGTAACTTCAGTCAGAATTTAACCAGGGCACAATCGCAAAGAAACAGCTTAACCACGTAGCCATGTTTGTATGGGTATTATTTGTAGTTGTAGTATTTAACACTGAAAAATATTGAACTTTAGTGGTCATCATAATTTCAGTTTCCTATTAGATGCTCGTCTAGACCTCACAGGTCTAACATATATGGAAATGCCAATAAATCCATTTGCTACTGTTTTGTTACTTTCATTAAAATTTAGTACGTCTGTAAGGTATATATCTTAGTTATATTTGCAGATTCTAGACTAATGTTACTGAATTTTTAATGGTATTTATCTTTTCAGACTGACTTTCGAAAATCTCTAGCTGGTCTCGAGAGTATTGAGTTATAAATCAATGAAGTAGAGATACAATGAATATGATTTCAATTATCTTATTTGAAAATTGATGATCTTGATTCTGCTGTTGCTCTTGTAACTGCTGTTATGACACCACCTCTGCTATCAGGAACTCCGATGGAGTCAGTGTGGAAGCATATAAACTGTTACGCTTATAGAAATGAAAACAAAGTAATCTTCAAACCACACTGTTCAATCTCAAACAGATGAAACTTTAGAAGTATATAAAACCACGTGAGAGGCAGAGGGTAAGCGACTTCATACACAGTGACATCAGATGCTATCAGCCTTAATCGCGCTGACAGACGACGGTGTTATCTAACTCTGCAAGGAAAAGTATTTTTAAAAGTATATTGAAAGTAAGTATTACTAAATATGAAGACTATTTTGGTGAAGGCATGTCTGTGTGGTAAGAAGCTTGCTTCCCAACAACATGGTTCTTGGTTCAGTCTCACTACGTGGCATCTTGGGCAACTGTCTTCCCCTATAGCTTCAGTCCAACCAAAGCCTTGCAAGTGGATTTGGTAGACGGAAACTGAAAGAAACCCTTCGTATACGGGTGTGTCTGTATATGTGTGTGTATTTATGTCTGTGTGTATCTTCGTGTCTGTATTTGTCCCTCACCACTGACACAGTTGCTTGTTTGTTTATGTCCTAGTATCTTAGGATTTGGGCAAAAGAGACGGACGGATAGGATAAGTACCAGGCTTACAATAAATACTGAGACCGTATCATTTGATTAAAAATTCTCCAAGGCGGTGCCCCAGCATGGCCTCAGTCAAATGACTGGTGAAAAGTGGAAAAGTGAAAAAATTCTCAGAAAAGCCTAATAGGAATAGAATGCTTATCGTGTACATTTAAAACAGCGTTTAATAAAAAAAATTGCGTAGATATAAGCATCCATCATGTATTTTCAGAATCATTTATCTTGACTACACTGCAGAATACGAAATTCCAACTTTTATCTCAAGGGCGTCAAACTCCACTATGAGTGAGATTGGCTGTTACTATGACGCAGAAGCAAGTCAGAAGAGTTCTGTGTTCTTCTGAAATGCTTAAAAGATCTTTAGAAATCTCAGAGAACACATACATAAAAAAAGAATATTATAAATCTTTACAAAACCTTTTCTTTCTTATTCGTAGATTTAAATTTGATAAGATTTTAAATCGATCATAAATTGTCTTTGAAAATTTGACAGCACTTAGACGCCAGTAAGACATTTCAAGAAATTTCATCTTAAAAAAAGATTATTCAAACTTTCCCCCTAATTCCGTATTAAAGGATCATCATTTCTCCCTAGAAACACGTTAACCTTGACAGATGCCAGTGTGTCAGATATGATGCGCGTGTCTAATACAATTACGAAAATATTATTACAGTGAACACTAAAAAATGCATTGGTATGTAATTAGTCTGTCACACTTTCTGGCGGAACTCTTAAAGATCTCTTGCACAACTGAAGGTTTCCAAAGAACTCTTGATGGAACAAATCTCTGTGTTATTTAGTGCGAACACCATTATACAATCTGAAGGTACGCTAGGAAAATATGAGGCAGTTATTTTTGTTACTACTGTATTAATGTTATTAATAAAATGTGCTTCAACTTCATCACTCGACTTATTAGAAATAGTAGATAAATATATTATTCTAAAAACACCGTGTCTATGTGTTATAAACACAATAGGCAAACTGGAAGATACAAATCTTCTACACACTTAGAACAGAGGAGTATATTATGGAATGCCTCTTACCGTAATATGGTTTACCCGATCCGGGTTTACTTGTGGCCAAACACCGTTAAAAGCAGAATTATAAATTGCAGTTACAAGTTTAAATAGATAAAACAGTTGCCACTTACGGGAAGCAGTCGACAACTACACCAGAAAAAAGCGTACCCATTCTCACACGAGAATGTATGTGTATATGTGTGTGGGGGGTATACACATACGTATATGTATATTTATCTGTGTCCCTACACACACACTTATAGACACACACACACACACACAGATACACACTCATACATATATACATACATACATATATATAGATGTGTGTGTGTGTGTGTGTGTGTATGTATGTGTATATATATATATATATATATATATATATATATATATATATATATATATATATATATATATATATATATATATATACACACATACATACATATATATATATATACATATATATATATATATATATATATATATATATATATATATATATATATATATATATTATACATGCACATAAATGTATACAGTCAGGATGTAATACAACTAGAGCAGGAAGGATGTTGAAGGAAATCTAGAGTCACTAACGATAAATAATCTGATAGTGAAGTTTTATTCCTCTGCGACGACAGGAAGCGACATACAAATATCGGAATGACATGCGTCGATCATAAAATAAAATAGTCTGTGGCATGATATCTTATTTCTGGCTAATAAAGTATTTAGATTTGGTAGCGATAACAGAAAATAGAGGAGAGTTGATTGTAAAGAATATAGGTATATAAATAACAGAATTAAGCTTCTCAGCTGGAAAAAGAAATGTGAAGTACGAGAATCTGTGGTGAGATTCTTTCAGGAAGATTGCTGATCCACTGTGATTTTTTGCTATACGCTTAATATATTTTACGCTGCTACTAATAACGTTAACTCGTGTGTATATAATTAGAGGTAACCAGCGTAAAAGTAAATTACTTTTTCAATATGGATGAATTGAAATTTTTTTGCGAAGAAAAAGAAAGTCTTAGCGACAGTTCAGTAGGAACGGTTTATGGAGTTAGTGAAGATATTGCGATAAGATTTGGAATTAAAATGTATGGAGGTGATTTTGATGTGTGTGAAGGGGGTGATAGAAAGAGAAAGAGAATTAGGGAGAAATTAATGGAATAAGAAATCTTTAACAGGTTCGTGCAGAAGGCTATAAAGTTAGATATAATGGACCTGGATAAGATAACGGGAATTAAAACTTAGCGAGATATTAAAATATGAGCAATACAGAAAGTCCTTGAAGCTAAACTAATTTATTAAAGAAGGATGAGGGTGAATAAAGTACTCTGCTCCAAGATTCGACAAAAAATGGAAGATTGAGGAGAAAATGTAAGGAGTGAAGAGAACTTATCCAAATTTGAAACTGCTGGGTGACGGGTTGTAACCTTCATCTTCAGGGTAATTTGGAACCTGTGACTTAAATGACCCCTAACTCAAGACTTTCTTTTGCCAGGATGGCTGCAACCACATGTTCATATATATAGCATAGTATACCAATTTTTACACATATCCCTTGATTTCGTCCTCATCAAATGTTTTTGTCTTCTCTACGTTGCAAAGACAATGATCTAAGAACGTATGTTCTTATTTCTACTAATAATTATTATCGATGTTATCATTATTATTACTATAGTTGTGAGCTGGTAGAATCGGTAGCACGCCGGGAGAAATGTTTAGTGCTATTTCGTCAGTTTTTAAGTTCTGAGTTCACATTCCGCCGAGGTTGACTTTTCCTTTCATCCTTTCGGGGTCTATAAACTAAGTACCAGTAAAACACTGGGATCAATGCAATCGACTGGTCACCTCCCGCAAAATTTCAGGCCATGTGACTTCAGTATAAAAGTCTTTAATTTTCATTGAGACTAAACTGGTAGAATAATTAGCACGCCGGGCGGAATGCTTAGCGGTATTTCATCAATCTTCACATTTTGAGTTCAAATTCCTCTGAGGTCAACCTTGCCTTTCATCCTTTTGGGGGTCGATAAATTAAAGACCAGGGAAACACTGAGGCCGAGGTGATCGACTTAACCCCTTCCCTCAAATTTCAAGCCTTATGCCTATAGAAGAAAGGATTATTATTATTATTGTATTAAAACTCACAGCTTATATTGCTAGGTATGATGGAAAGTGTCAGCTGTCCACAGCCAGCAGACTAAGGAAACACTTGTTTTACTGGTCGTGGTTCAAAAACCCTGCGAAAAATTCTTGCAGTTCCAAGCAATGCTGATTTTCCCACTTACACCGATCTTTTTCAGCCATATTGGTAGTTACGTGCTGATGCTTCCAAGTGCTGTAATTACTATTGGTATCAGGTATACTCTCTCTTCATTGACCACAACGTTCCTATTTCCCACTTTACCTCGTCCTAGATGTTTATTTTTTCTTCTTCTTTCACATTGGTCATGTTGTCACCGGAGCATGCCATGTCGATTATCATACATGTTCTTTCTTTCTTATTCACCACAACAATGTCAAGTTTCAGATGTCTGGTCAGGTGCTCGCTCTTGATCATAGCATTCAACAGGATTTTGCAATTCTCATTTTCGACGATCCCTTCCGGGGTTTCTTCATATCACGTCTTTGCCATTCGATGCAAATTGTTAGAAAGGATCACAAAAGTACAGCTCCCAAAATTAATGACCAACTCGAGGACCTAGTTCACCGGGAGCTGCACAAAGCCGGATTTCGGTGGATGGCTGCAATCAGAACACCACTACTTTCAGAGACAAATGATGTTGCAAATCGACCCCAGGACTTATTCTTTGTAAGCATAGTACTTATCCTATCGGGTTCTTTTGGCGGACCGCTAAGTTACACTGACATAAACACACCAACATCGGTTGTCAAGCGATGGTAGGGGGACAAACACAAATACACAAATATATGCACACACACACATATATATTTATATGTGTATATATATATATATGTGTGTGTGTTTATATATATATATATATATATATATATATATACTTTGTTTAGAAGCAGCAGAAAAATCACAAAATCTATTACTCAGAGTTTCACATTCTCATTCGTCGGACAGTTTTGTTTGAAATACTAAGGTGTTTCCATTATTATGTCCAACCCCTGTATATATATATATATATATATATATATATATATATATAGAGAGAGAGAGAGAGAGAGAGAGAGAGGGAGAGAGAAATAGAGAGAGAGATGCCTGTATATGTATATGTATATCGATATATACTTATGTCCAACGAACGGGAACGTGAAACTCTGAGTAACGGTGTTTGCGATATTTCTGCTGCTTTTAAATAAAGCATATTACTGTACTTGTGGTATTTGAGTACTCCCCTACCTTGTTTCTCATTTATGTGCTTACTCCGGTATATATATATATATATATGTGTGTGTGTGTGTGTGTGTGTGTGTGTGTATGTGTGTGTGTGTGTATATATATGCACCCATTAATAGAACTTGAGAGTGCTTCCCTGACTGTCAGCTTCTGCGATCTGTTGAAAACATGTTTTGCAGGAATGCGTTATGATGGATTTAACTCTCGTTCTATTACTTCTGCTGCTACTGCTTCTGCTACTGCCACCGAATGCTTTGCGACGAAATGATATAAGAAGAGCGTTAAACGGATTTGCTGAATTGGCATGCCGACGGACGCTGGTGTAGTGGTTATAAAAGCGGTACATTCATAAATAAAACATATGCATACACATACGCTCACAAACACGCGCACAGTCACAGAACTACATTTACATACACATATACATGCATACATATGCATATACTTCACACATGTGCGTAATTCTATACACGTACACACAGCTACACACAACTTGTGGCACAAGCAAACTGGATAAGACTTTTCGTAGGATAAGTTATGGATAGGAGGATAAAGATTCTTGTGAAACGTAAAGAATTTTATATGAACAATGAACAAACAAGAATATCGATACCATGATCGGTTCCAAGAATATTTCCATACACAAGAAGCTGTATGCTATTAATTCCTGGTGACCAGACTCTGCCAAAAGGTTTGCTATAAATCCGACAGCTGAAATCTTTAATCTCTCCCGATGTTAAAGGTTTTCTAATGCTCGGCTGGAGAAATAGATCGATAGGGTAATTGTATATTTTAGCATTACAAGGAAAAATAAGGAAAGGCTTCGCTTTTGTTACGTAGGAGCTATGTTATAACCAGTTGGGAATGGCGACGACGTTACGATACATAAAAGAGATGAAAGGTGATAAAATGGAAAAGTGTATATCGGTGTATGCTTCGAAGTATATTTGTGCGTATTTGCGTGCATATGTGTGTGTATGTATTTGAGTGTGTATGTGTGTGAGCGTCAGTGTATGTACTTTTGGGGCTCTGTGTGGGCGAAGTGTGACGCAAAGGCAGAATGATGAAATGCTGGAAAGATAGCGAGAAAGAATTGCATGAAAAACGTGAAAACTATCGGTTAGATGTAAAGCGGAAAATAGGAATTGAAGAACGAGGAAAATTCTAAGGAATGGACTAAAAATTCGCGTAACCATGCGATGATATGCGTGGACAGGTGGGTGTGTGTGTGTGCATATTACTTTGTGTATGTGTGTGCCTGTATGTGCCTGTCTATAAACATATCTATGCATCTTCGAATATTTATATATATACATACATGCATACATACGTACATGCATACATACATA
>NC_142935.1:35557121-35569621 GCF_046866305.1 Octopus bimaculoides
GAAATGTAAACACACCAATATCGCTCGTCAAGCGATGGTGTGGGGTGACAAACACAGACACAAAGACACACGCACACGTACACGCACACGCACACAACACACACATATACGACTGGCTTGTTTCTCTTTGCACTTACAATGTTTTGGTCGGTCCGAGATTATAGTAGAGGGCACTTACCCAAAGTGCCATGCAGCTGGACTGAACCCGTAACCATGTTATTGGGAAGCAAGCTCCTGACCACACAGCCACAGCTGCGCCTATAGAAACATACATACGGTGGCTGTCGACCCATGAACGAAGGAACCACCACAGACTAATAAGAGCATTGTGTACCCAGATAATCTTTTTATTACATTTGTGATCCCACTTGTTGTCTAATGAGCTCAGCCCTTGCATGCTGCTTCGCAGACACTGCGTGGAAATTTTACCCTTTTACTGCACATGTTTTTCTGCACTGATGGTGATTTCACGCATTGTTTCCCCAATTACCCTCCCATATTTTACTTTCTTTAAACGAGAATTTTACACAATCCTTAAATGTGTATATGTATGTTTGTGTGTGTGTTTGTGTATGTGTGTGTGCGTGTGTGTGCGCGTGTGTCGAAAGAAAGACAGAGAGAAGGGGCGCTATGGTAGACATATTTGCAGACAGAAATGGTATAATAAAGGTAGGTAAGTGAATAATAAAAGTAAGTTGGACAACAGTTACTTCCTTTTAAACGTTGTATATGGAGAAGCTCAGAAGCTTAGCTCTCATCTAACATTAGCTCAATTTTAAAATTCTTATTACCAATTAATGAACATAAATAAACAATTGTTTTCTTGGGGTGACTGTTCTATTGCACTGTACTAGCCAGACAATTGCTAAAATCTTAAGCAATGATACGTAATGAAAATTACTACACTTCATCCGTTTTCTTTTCTTTTACATTTTTTACCTCGAGTAATGTGCTTTTGCCATTTGATTCAGTATGAAATGGATGAAAATTGAAGGCACATTTCCCTTTTGGTATGTATTATATCTTGTAATAAAATAAAAACATATCGTGCTTACACAATTCTCGATCAAGTGTTCAAATTTTAAATGTAAAGTATAAACGTTCTGAAGAACATGTAATATGTTCATAACATGTTGAAAATGGTAAAGTATATTATTTCCAAAGATGAGTATAATTTTGGTTGGTTAGTGTCTGTCATGAATGGAGAAAATATTTCTAAATAATTGATAACTTCCTGTGACTAAGAAGGATGTCGGTAACTCTTTTAATGTTATGCAAACCCTGAACTGATGTTAGTATACAAGACGTATTCAATGTTTCGGAGAATGTTGTTGTAACATTACTTACATATTATTCTATATATATTTAAGTAGCGAACATCGTATTCAAAACGTCATGTCT
This sequence comes from Octopus bimaculoides, assembly GCF_046866305.1. Classification (NCBI taxonomy): domain Eukaryota; kingdom Metazoa; phylum Mollusca; class Cephalopoda; order Octopoda; family Octopodidae; genus Octopus; species Octopus bimaculoides. The sequence continues at coordinate 35,558,523 of NC_142935.1, forward strand.
TAATAGCTTCTTCCGTTTTCCGTATAGCACAAGGGTAGATTTTTGTGTTTTCTACATCTAAACCTATCGTACAGTTCAGTTATGTAGATCTAGCACTATTTAGTCATTCTATGTTTACTAATGTTAGATGGCTCCACACATCTAATTGAATGATCTTAGTATTAAAATACCGGTGTGTATGGCATTTATAATTGGCATAGAAATGTGGACGGCACTAGTTGTGACACATTCTCTCAGAGAAACGTCTGATAAAAGCCCAAAACATCTGAAAAAAGCTAAAGATCTCTAAGCATGGCGTTTTGAGCTAATTTGCTCTCCTCAGTGATGAATACTCCGGACGTTCTGAGCTAAACCGGAAAATTCTTGTTTCGATATGGTAAAAGGTAAACAAAGCATTTCCTAATTTTTGCAAAAGCTATCAAGTCTAGTACTAAGTATTAGAATGTCACAATTTTAGTTCGATGTTCTTTATTATGCTACTTCAATAACCGTAGTTGTAGCAAACATTAACCTGCTCCAGACTGTTACACATAGAGAGTGAGTAGATGACAATAATAATCCTGTGTATCATTATAAATGAGATGAATTAATTAATGATGGACAATAGGATATACATTATAAGTATGTGGTACCAGATACTCAAACAGAGCACATTTTCACCACATTGTGCTCACCCACACTCATAGATCTAAAATAAGATTTGACAAAGACAATATTATCATCCGTTTTATTATTATTATTATTATTATTATTATTATTATTATTATTATTATTATTATTATTATTATTATTATTATTATTATTCGGCAGATAATTGTATCCAACATAAAATAGAATACAGTTCCTAGCAAACAGCACGGCGTAATTTACATCATCGACAAATCTATCATCAATCACAAATCATTCCACGTCTCAATAATGGCCCAAAGTAAAGTATCTACATTCCATCGGCAATTATAGCCACTTGTAAGTAAAGCGCTTTTCTACACCTACATTAAGCACACCAAAATGGAACACAAAACACAAGATATATTGTCTGCTATCGACACCACACTTTTGACTTCGTCTTTCCACAAGGCACTAGAAAATTAATAAAGATAACCAAAACTTCAAAATGCTGACACCATGACAAATCTAAATTTCTACGAAAATATAATTAAAATATCAAGATTCTATATAAATTATTGCGCTCCTCGTTTTCTTCCTGTTTTCATATCAACATTACTACGAATTAAATCGTTCACCTACATTCCTTGCTCACCACTTATTAACAAAATATCAATTATACATAAGAGACAATACAACTAATAAATTACTCCCATCAGAACAAGCGAGTGTAGTACTCAGTAAATTCATATGAACCCTTTCATATTGAATACTTTAATTATTCGTTCCCTCATCATTCTTATTAAATCACTATCTAAATGACAAGTGTCTAATTTCATGTACATACACAATCTTATACACCGATGACATTACACTCACATATATGGACACAGTTTCTCCAACTCGGAATCAAATCTCTAGATAGGATCTTCTCTTCTAAACAACAGCCTTAAATGAAGATCAGTCAACGAAAATGTTTCTTTTGTTATTAAATAACATTAAATAAAATATAACGCATGATCACACTCATGAGCATAAACCTACTACGTATTCGTTAAACATAAACGCAAGGGGTTACTTCTGCATATGACACCACTGCACCACTCAAGCCCTTAGTAGACCATGACAAAATTAGGCAAAATCTTGCACAGATATATCTGAGAACTCACAGTTGGGGGAAACAGTGTGTGAACCCACTGAATACGTATGTCTGCGTTTTGTGCGTGGGTGGGTGTAAATTGCTTTGTTTTAACCGTAAATTAGCAGTTTCGTAAGAAGGCGACAATAATGTACTGGGGACGCTTTGTTCGACACTTCGAAACTGTGCTCAAGCACGAACGCCGAACAGTGACTAAAACAAGTAAAAGTATAAGCAATATATTACATTTATCATAGATCAGACCTGTTAATAACAAACTGTAAATCTTTCTCCAACATAACGCTGCAAATTATAAACAACACAAAACATTGCATTCTGAATCATTGCAGGTTGCACACTAACAAAAGACATAGGGGCATCCAGTGATAATTTGGTCATCACTGTGCACATGTATGCGTAGTCCTGAGCACGATGTTGGAGGGAAGAATGACTGTTAAGCATACATGCAAATCTCCTTTTTCACGCCGGTGTCCTTTGGTCAAGGGGAAGAACGCTAACTTTGGCCGATCCAGCTTAGTATAACTGTCGTCACAAGCATTACCTTCAGAACTACAACAGATAAAAAAAATATCTTTCAGAAATTTTTAGCAATTCCACCGAATCAGTGCCTCGGATTCATTTTTCTTTTATTTAGTATTTCTTTTTTTATTCATTTCATCCGTTGATTGAATCTCAGCTATCTGCGAAAAAGCTTTCGATAAATATTTTTTTTTTTCCGTTAAGGGGTTAGTATATTTAAACTTACAGTTGCATTCATGTAGTCATGTTTTACGTTGCAGCTAGAGATTTATGGACATAGGTTATGTAAGAATTTATAGATGGCTTGAGTGGAATTTTTACTCAGCATGTTGGGAGTTCTATGTGAAGCGGTGAAGCGTGTAATTATCAAGTAGCTGTCTTCCTATGTTTGGAGATATGATTATACTCTATCGGGTAGTATAACATGCCACTCGAAACCATATCTATATATACCTATGTACCTACCCATCTCTCTCTCACTTTATCTCTCTCTCTCTCTCTCTCTCTCTCTCTCTCTCTCTCTCTCTCTCTCTCTCTCTCTCTCTCTCTCACAACATGCACATGTATATATCAATAATATTTCCAATAATTCAACAATCCAGCCGTCATGTGCAATCATCACGCATATCAAAAATAATATTAGGAGGTTAATATTGAATCTTTAATCAGAAAAGGAAATACTCAATAAAGCTACTCACCCTGTAGCTCCTGGCTAAATGTAGCGCCGAAAATGAAGTGAATTGAATAGAGCCACCTATATAAAAAAGCAATAGTTATGGAAACATGTATTTAATATACTATAACTCGCCACAGAGTATAAACGTAGCCAAAAGCAACGCAACGATGTTTCTTATGATACTTAATCTAATTTCATGCCTCACACAATTTACTATAATCAATATCGAACACACATACACAATGTATGTGTTTTGTCAGTCCGTGGGCAGGCTGCGATGGTAGGCGCAAGAGAATATATTCTCAAAAAAACACCTGGAGGTCATAAGCAAGTGAGATAACTCACATTAGGTCCCGTCACAGGAGCGATAGATATTAATGTTTCGTTCCAGTACGTAGTATGGAGAAGTCAGAAAGATGATGAAACATTAATGGCTATCGCTTCTGTAACAGGACCCGATGCGAGTTATCTCCCAGGAGTTTTAACACCAGGCAAATTCATGGGAATATATTCTATTACGCCTACAATCGCATCCTGCCCGCGAACTTGTGTGTGTTCAATATCACTTATATCTCTCGGGCTGCTTCTCATTCATATTTGTAATAACTCTAATGTATTCAAAACCTTTTGATATAAAAAAAAAATACTTACATATATTTGAATAATAAAAGTTTATGCATTTTCAGCTATAACCAAATTGCCAGCAACACGAATCTCCTCAAACGGTGTATAATTATAGAAACACATATTTAAGCAGAAGCCTCAATGTAAAATGCCCTTGAGACGCGTTAGTGCATGTAGCTGAGTTTAATTCAATAAATAGATCTGAAAGTTCAAAAAGAGCGTTCACATCCAAAGTTATCGAGCTCAGAATCACGAAACATAAAGACCTTTAAAAACATAGAAATAAACGGTGCAACTACAAAATGTAGCATTTATAAAGAAAGAAAAAAACATGTTACAAGTCTCGTGGAAGAGATGATTTATGCAAAAGGAAAATGTTTGAAATAGTAACAACAGCCAGAGTTTATTATGTGTTAAAGATATGCTAAAAATTTTGTACGGATAATAATTCAATTTTCCTCCTTTTAACGAATCCCAGCAGCACAACTAGAAACTGGATGCAAGATCAATTTAAATTGACGCAACAAATATTTTTCCTTAACTTAAATGCAGGAATGATCGTATTTTCAGAGTATTATGAGTCAGCAGTTCCATCATGTAGCGAGGAGAATCTAAAGCTAAGAAACACATACAGAATCCACATAGGATGCATTAATAGAATCTACACATTGTAACACCAAATTAAATATTTTCAAACTTTCAAATTAATATTACATACGTACCAAACGCAACGAATATGCAGTAGAATATTGAGCAATAACAAAATGGGGAGAATTAAAGAACTGCATTATAGTATTTATTTAATATGACTCCTATATAAGAAACAAGGAATATATATTCCTAAACGCATCTACTCCTGTCTATTAGTGTATGTACACACACGTATGATACATATATGTGTATGTCTGTCTGTCTGTCTGTATCTCTCTCCGTATTTATATATATATATATATATATGCGTGTTTGTGTATGATGTACGCAAGTACGTAAACATACATACGTGCATATGCATGTACGTTTAAGTACGCAAACACATTTCAGCTATTTATGTATGTGTATATGCATATATGTATGTAAGAATGTATGTATATATATCGACATATATAAAGATACATAAAATTATGCACATGCACAATTATAATATGTGTAATATTCGTGAGTTTGTGTTTCGTATACGACTACACAATATTTAAAGCATATAACATGAACAGATAACAATAGCTAACACACAGGTATTACATATTATGATTGCATGCATCATTATCCTTGTGCATAATCTCGAGAATAAGCGAATCTATAAATACACTTTACAATCACATACACAAACACGCACATGCACACACGTACATAGAGTAATGCGCTATAAATGTAAATACATACATACACACACATATATATATATATATATATATATATATATATATATATATATATATATATATATATATATATATATATATATATATATATATATGTATACATATATATATATATATATATATATATATATATATATATATATATATATATATATATATATATATACATATATATATATATATATATATATATATATATATATATATATATATATATATATATATATTTATATATATACACTCACAATTAGTATATTTACATTTATAAGTATGCAAATATATGTTTATATAAATATACATAGGGATGAAGTTAATATGTGTATCCATGCACACACATACACACACACACACACACACACACACACACACACACACACACACACATATGTATCTTTCTTTGTGTAAGCATGTGTTTGTTTGTGCATGTGACTATTTGCTTGAGTATGTTGCTGTGCATATTGAATATATATCTTTGCCTACGTATGTTTGCCTGCATTTATGAATGCTTTTTTAATCTTTGTAGGCACGTATAAGTTACATGATGGAATAACTTAATCCAAAAAATAATTACGAGCCTCTCCATTATTATATACAACCGCACAGACACACACACAGAGTTATATACATGTTTGTTTGTATGTGTGTATGTTTGTATGTATTTTGTATGCATGTATGTATGTATGTATGCATGTATGTATGTGTGTATGTATGCATGTATGTATGTATGTATGTATGTGTATGTATGTATGTATAATTAGAACTACGTGTAAGTGTGTGTTTGCGTGAATGCGTGTATGTCTGTTTCTCTGTGTGTTTTCGTGTACAAAGAGAGAGAGAGAGAGAGGGAGACAGAGAAAGAGAGAGGGAGAGAGAGACAGAGAGAGAGAGACTCTCAGCCATTTCCTTATATATATGTTTATCTAGATATGTATATAGATATTTAGTTAGTGATGTTGGTATACTTGGAGAATACACATAATTTATACACACGTTCATATGTATATATATATATATATACAGTTACACTTGACGAAACAAAGCATATATAAATGTGTGTATGTGTGTGTGTGTGTGTGTGTGTGTGTGTGTCTGTGTGTGTGTGTGTGTGTGTGTGTGTATGCACGTGCGTGTGTGTGTGTGTGTGTCTTCTCAGTAAAAATATTGAGTTACTCCTCGATATAATTTTCCTTGACTATTTTTACATGTAAAATATTCTTAATCTCTCAAATATGCTTTGTTGTGGTTTCGTTTTCATGTGCACGAAATTTCGCTATCAGCTTCGGGCATCACCATCGGCCTCACCAGCGCCTGCATCGTCAATACGTCCACCACCACCACCACCACTATCTCATCACCACCACTACCGTCATCATCATCATCATCATCATCATCATCATCATCATCGTCCTGTGCAGCATTCTTACTCTGCCTCCTATCATCATGAGCAGCAGCAGCAGCTATAACAGCAAGATCATCTTTTCATTATCAGATAACATCAATATCGTCGTCGCCGTCATTCCCATCACCATCATCATCATCATCATCATCATCATCAATAACAACAAGAACAGCATCAAAAATGGTTTACAACAACAACAACAACAGCAATAACACCGTCAACAACAACCTAAAAGCATTAATTTGATGAATGAAACATGTTGAGGAAAGTAGATCTGACAGGAATCCCACACAAACATCAACACCACCACCACTACGATCACCAGTACCACCATCATCACCATCACCACTATCATTAGCACCACAACTTCCATCGCCATCACTACCTTCGCCACCATGAACACCACCACCAGACCAGCAGCTTTTTAAATCCACAAATCTCAACTATAATCGAAACGAAAGCTATACCACAACACAACTACAACCAATGCAACAATCAATAGTAACAACGACAACCACTAGCACAACCACCATCCCAACTGCTGCACGTCACAACTGAAACCACAAGTACCGATTCAACTATTGCAAGCTGGCAGAAACGTTAGCACTGCGGGTGACATGCTTAGCGGTATTTCGTCTGTCTTTACGTACCGAGTTCAAATTCTGCCGAGGTTGAATTTGCTTGTCATCCTTTCGGGGTCGATAAGTTAAGTACCCGTTGCATACTGGAGTCGATGTAATCGACTTAACCCCCTGCCCAAACGTTTCGGGCCTTATGCCTAGATTAGAAAAGATTAATATAACGGAAGCCATAGTCATTAGTACTACCATAACTACTACCACTACCACAGGAATTATTACTATTACTACTACTACTACTACTACTACTACTACTACTAGTAGTAGTAGTAGTAGTAGTAGTAGTAGTAGTAGTAGTAGTAGTAGTAGTAGTAGTGATAGTAATATGTGCTATTTAGTTGATGTTGCATGCTCCTTTGACCCACGAATAGTCAAGTAGCAAGGCGATGATATGGAGTAATACCACCCTTTAAAGTACGAAATAGCCCGGCTATGGAAAATGAAGAAGGCGAACATAGTGATAGTCATCAAGAGGAATATCAAGGAAATTAAATTCGAGCGCCCAATAGAACTGTTGCAAATGTGGCGACGGACGAAATACCGCCAAGCATTTCAACCGGCGTGCTAACGATTCTGCCGCCTCGTCGCCATCAGGACCTTTTGAGCGGGATAGGCTACTCGACCTGAAGAAAATTCTAACTGGGCTCCACTTGCAAAGCCATGCACTATTTATCTTGATATGAGATCACGATGTCGCGGATATGTGGCTGCGATGCATGTGCTTGCTGTACCCTTTCTAGACGGGTAGTCATGATAGGTATACTGGGTTTCGTATGTTTTACCCCTGTGTTATTTTCATGGCATGCGCTGCTCTCTCACTCAATAATAATACCATAATCACTACAGCCAACGTTAATCGCTGAATTAATCGCTAGTACCACCCGTTAGTACAAGCACTAACACCACTGCAACCAAAGCCGCAAGCACCACCGTCACAACTATCACAACAGAAATCCAAAACATAATCACCACCATTGCAATCAGAACCACAACCATGACCACTACAACTATTTCTACTTCAAGAATCACCACTACAACCAAGACTACAACCATTACTACTGCAGTCAAAACTACAACTACCACAGTTACCATCACCACAACAACCAAAGTCATAACAACTACAACTATCACCTCAACAAACAAAACCACAAGTACCAACAAAATCACAACAACCAAAGCCAAAACTACTACCACTACTGAAAACAAAACTACTGTAACGAAAACCACAACTACCACCAGTGCCACGAAAACCACAACCAGCACCACTAGAATCCAAATTACCTCTCGATACCACAAACACTACCACAACCAACATCACGAGCAAAGGCTCTTCTGTTACTTCTACCAGCATAAACATATCTTCTAAAAATAATTGCAAAAGATATCAGTATTAACAGGAGTGTTTTATCATAACATAAATGTAATCTTTCTGTCGTGTAGTGTTAGTTATGATATTGCTACTGCTTTATAATGGAGCTGGTATTAGTAATGAACAGGGAGCGGCGTTTAATTAATTCAGCATCCACCGCGCACGCAACGTAACTCTTACTGTTTGTTTAAATTTTGTTTTTTAATAATTGTTTTGTTTATTTAACACTACGTTTGTTTGTTTTTCGCTTACATACTTTTTTGTGAAATTTATATTTATAAATACTAACAAGTCGCAATCCGATTATGCGTACATGCAAATGAAATGTAGAAACGGAAAGAGATTTATCAAGTTTGAAACGGTCTAAGTTAGAATGATTGAGGATTCTAAAGGAAAACAACAAGAACTAAAGAAAATGAGAAGGAAAACAATCTTGTAAGAGAATAAAGATATAAAACTGAGATTGAATAAATATGTTAGAGACTGGAGTAAAGGAGCGAAAGGAAAGATTTAAGTAATGGAAACCAAACATATGGGAAGCAATAACGAGCAAGAGACGGTGGATTATTGGCATTGTGTGACTATTTGTGTACATGAGAGTGTAGGAAGTATAAAATAGAGAGTAAGGGAATTATAATTTTATTATAAAATATGATGGATGTAGGTGTTACAAAAATAAAGGTAGTTACGAGAGGGGTTATTCTATAAATAGGTATGCATTCTTATGTTGTACTATAATAGGTAGTACCGTATAAAGACAGTATGTATACTGCACACATACACACGCGTGCATATACTGATATGTATGTATGTATATATGTGTATGTGTATATATATATATATATATATAAATTCCTGTTACATGAGACATTTAAGACTGCTAGAAAGCAAGAAAGTATACTAGTCCTTTAATATTTAATATTCAATATTTCATTTATTCAGTAAGACATTCATTACTTCATTTCATTTTACTATATATACTATATATTCCATATTCTATATCCTACATTAATTTTGTAAGAATATAAATAGAACATAAAAAACAGAATTGGAATTCTTTCGAATAATATATCCCTCTTTACACTATCAAACAAACCCCTTTTATATATATATCAGGCTGAGTAACAACTAAGCAACGTTTTCAAATGTGAAATTCATAACAATATATTTCAACAATGGGAAAATTTTATTCATCAAAGGACCATTACAATCAACAACCCATTACAAATTTTGTTTATTGCGATAACTTTAAAATCTGGAGTTCTGAAGCTGATAAACTCTTTGAATGCACTTTCATCATCGGTTTGATTTTTTAACTCCTTCTCTCGCAGGAAACCATCAAGTTGCTTTAGAAAGTGATAGTCAGTAGGAGAAAGGTCTGGAGAATAAGCTGGGTGCGGAAGAACTTCGTAAGCAAGTTCCCTCAACTTCTGGAGCGTCATTAGAGAAACGTGTGGTTGAGCATTGTCATGAACAATGATTGACCTTTATCTGTTGACCAGTCAGGGACGGAGGAGTAGCAGTTTTTCGTTTATTTCGGCAATTTCGTGGTAATATGTTTCTGCACTAATGGTTTTTCTGGGTTTTAAGAAGTTACAGTGAATGAGTCCAGGAGCACACTACCAAACAATCATCATAATTTTCTTTTTGAAGGGCTCCGGTTTAGGGAAGGTTTTCGTTGCTTCAATTTTGGCCAACCACTGCAAATCCAATTTATATAGTTGAAATATAAAGAAAAACAAAAGACGAAGACAGGTGTATAAACAACAGGCAGGTGTACTAGTTTGACGCTCAGGAAGCTGAGAAAGCCTTTTACGTTTCAAGCTTACGCTCTTCAACGGAAAAGAACGCAAGAGATGGAATAAATAAATGAATATATATATATATATATATATATATATATATATATATATATATATATATATACATACATACATACATACATACATACATACATACATACAATGCAGTATGTAAACGATAGATGTAAACATGTAGATACCTTGACTTTATCTTATGCACGATATCTTCATGGACAGTAGGCAAAAAGTCACTTTCACTCCTTTTGCTCTCAAATGAAAAATGCAGAATTTATGATCCAATAACAAAACCGAAGACTCATTCAAGACACAGGCTAATAGTATCAAATATCTCTGACTATTCATTTATACACCAGTACATAGGTTAAAGTAATACAAGACTGGCCTCTTTCACTATTTATATTCATAAAATTGCTGATGGCGTGCATAAATCGAAGAAACCGATTTGTATATTTTAAAATAGACTTTGCAGTGACTTCTATTATAGTCTAGATGTATGAGTGACTGTATCAGTCAGTTCGTGGGTATGCTGTGTATGTGTATTGTTATAAGTGTGTGTGCTTGTGTGGGTGTGTGTTTATATCAGAGAAGGCTATTCATGGCTGTAATTCTTATTAAACACACATTTGATAATAACGTTATAAACTCTGCGTCTTTAAATTACTTATGAAAAGAACTTGTCACACCAATCGCATACAGGAGAACCCATCGTTATATCAACTGCTAACATTTTAATCTACCTCGCAGTTGGGCGTCATTTAAATTAGACTGTGAGCTTTCGATTTGATGTAAGGTTATCATTCCAGTCTATCCACAAATCTTGTTCTGTATGAAATATGTTTATACAGTGAAAATATGTATTTCGAACTATACCTTAGAACTTCTGCATTTTATATGTATGTATATATGC
>NC_142935.1:35579621-35589621 GCF_046866305.1 Octopus bimaculoides
TTTCAAGATCCTCTGTGAATTGTATCACCCCATTCTTGCTCTCTCCAAACTCATACAAAACGAACATTTTCAGGTAGCCTTTTTGCATCTTTTCCCCCGATGACTTTAAACTCGTAAATGTAGCCCCATATTCCTGCACGAAATTATATTTTGTAAATTTGCTTCAGCTGTCAAAAGAACTACAATCGAAAAAAATATAACAGGCTGCAGGATATGTTGATGATAAAATATCTATCAAAACACAGGAATAACTTGTATGCAAAGCTACATCATCATTCAGGGTGAATATATTCATTGAAATATCCTACACGTACAAACAAAAATATAAATATTGCTGTTCTGAATTCTTTAGTTTCCTGATGTACTCTTTAAGTATAGACAAAACTTCGTAATGATATATACACAGATATCAAAGAAAACAATAAACAAACATATACATTAGAAAGAATGGGCATATCTGAATATAACCAAACGGAAAATTAAGAAAAGTAAGTCTTCACTTGCCTATATTTGAAGAAAAACTGCTCAACTGACTGAAAATTTCAGGTATCCTAGTTGCGGTTGCTATTTTGAAAGAAAACTTCATGAGTTTCCCACAATGCATTTGATTGTAAACATTAGACATGCTTGGGGTGTTAGCTAAAATTATAAACTAATCGTGACCTGTTCAAAGTCATCGGACACTTTAATTTTTTTACATTTATGTGTACACTACGACTTATAGTGTTAAACTCAGAAAGAACACAAAAAAAGATATATTTTCAATATTTTATTTTATATTCAGCATGACATTTTATCCACCTTTTTTTTTTACCTATTTCGTTTAGGTATGCAGGTATGGATACATCTATGCGTTGATGGATGGATAACATGATGGGCTCATGAATCGCGGATGTAAGGTAAGTACACTTGTAGCATCTATTAGTCTTTTATATAAGTGAGAACGCTTACTGAGGAGGATAAAAAAAATAGATCGGAACGAGTTATCAAGTTTACTTTTCAACCTGCCACACCACCTGCAGATATGATACGTACACACATATAAATCAGTGTTTGTGTGTGTATGTTCGTTTGCGCGCGCGTATGCGCATGTGTGCATGTGTGGGATTTGTACATTCATATATGTATCTGTGTGTGTCCATTGTCTGTGTGCATGTATGTGTGCATGTGCGTGGGTCCGTAATTTATACGTCCATGTATGTATATATATATATATATATATATATATATATATATATATATATATATATATATATATATATATATACCGGTATATGTGGTGGTGGAGGTGGTGGTGCTGGTGCTGGTGGTGAGTTTTGTGTATAAGCATGTATATGCATGCGTAAATATATACTTATCATGTCGAATGGCAGAAAATATTCTGGGAGGGCGTTCTCTTTTCTAATGATCCTGATATACAAGTATAATTAAATATGACAGAGGTGCACAAATTCATTGGCGTATATACATTTATTTTAACACCATACAACTGCACACCACTTCTATACTTATCATATATTACACCAATTCTTGAGCCTTACTCGTGTTTGTGAATCATGCCAACTTATATTAGTGTTTTGTTTTCGTATATTTAAACGAATATCTTCATTACTCTTTTTAAGTATCCCGACACAGGGGAAGTGATAATTATAATGGTATACAATTCACAAGATTTCATTTCGACAGGTATATTGCAACAACGCCCTTAATTACCATGTTCTTTATCTAAGGTTTCAAATACGAATTACTGGGTGGGGGCGATGTGAAGTTTTACTTAAGTGTTGTTCCCTGCCAATCTCTATTCAATAGTTTCCTCGCCAGGGTTCTTCATTGATGTGCATATACATATAACCGATTCATTGCAAGCTATCTATCTTTATAAATATCTGTCCAATCCATCTATCTATCTATTTATCTATCTATCTATCTATCTATCTATCTATCTATCTATCTATCTATCTATCTATCCATCTACCTATCTATCTATCTATCTATCTATCTATCTATCTATCTCTCTATCTATCAATCTATCTATCTATCTATCTATCTATCTATCTATCTATCTATCTATCTATTTATCCCTCTCTCTATTTGTGTGTGTGTTTTATTTTCCTTTTATGTGTTACAGCCATATGTGGTTGATCACTCCTGCGTGGTGGAATTTCATGTCATCATGCTTGTGCATTTTTTCTTGGATTACAAAGGGTATGTAAAGGATTTTGATACCGCGACCCTCATCTTTACTTCATGCCGGGATGTTGGTTCCTCTGGTCTCGTGTATAGGACAATGTTCAATTTCTTTTGATAACATCCACCTGCCTGTATAGATTTCTTAATTATTTTGGCAGAATATTTAAGAGCTGTGGGTCTTTGAGCGTTATGTTATTATAGTACCTGGTTCGCTGTTTAGATGGACTGGAAGGTCATTTTGGTATTATGCAATAATGTGGATTACAGGCATTTATATAACTCTTGACGCTGATGTTAAAGAGAAGCCCTCCAGTATTCTGCACTTAAAAATTATTTCTCATATCTTGTGTTTTCACTCCAGAGAGTAAAGTCCTTTTCTTTATAGCTTCTCCTAGTAGTTCATCTCCTGCACTGTGGAAATTTGATTTTAGTATAGTAGCGTTCAATCGCCTCAAGCTTCGCTATGAGTTTAACTCTGTTCGGTGACAGTAGCTTTTCTTATATTAAACTACATGCTGTTTTGTTCATCCCACTTGGAGATTCTATTTAGGGTCGCGTTGCAGGTTTCAGGCATCGCTTGGGATCTATATTCCCTGTGATTATTGTATACCATCGGCATAACTAGTGACAGCAGTTGTCTGATTGACTACGGGCATGTCAAATATAGCTACTATAAACAGTAATGGCGTGAATGACTCCTCTTGGAATGTGTGTTTACCTAGAGAAGGAACCATTGGTTGCAACTGCCTGACTTTACCAGCTATGCCAAAATATTGCAGCTTGTGACATATCACGCCATGATCCACCTTGTCAAATGTCGTTGCAAAGTCAAAATATATCAAATGGCCATTTGCAACGTCGAGCAACAGATTTAAAACCTGGTCGCAGTGGCGCAAGAGCTGTATTAGACCGAATTTTCCAGGACAGAATCTATACTGTGTATCGATTAGCAAGGCATTTTCTTCTAGGAACGTTATCAGTTTCTTCTGACGATTTGTTTTATGATTGTGATGATATGTTAAGTCAAAGAGATAGACCTGTAGTTTCTAGTCTCCACTCTCCTCCCGTCTTTATGGGTAGGGCATATGATGCTCCCCTTGGGTATTTTAGGAAGTTTACTCACTTGTAAGATAGCTAAAAATGTATTCAAAATGGTTCTGCGGACATCACATCAAGAAGATACCTGGGAAACTATCGAAACCAGTAGCTAACTTTTATCCAATTTCATCAATAGCCGCGAAAGCAATCTTCCGCGAAGCAATTTTCGAATCCATAAGGAATATACGCGCGCGCGCACACATACACGAGCTCTTTTATAATATATATATATATATATATATATATATATATATATATATATATATATATATATATATATATATATATATATATATATATATATATATATATATATATATATATATATATATATATATATATATATATATATTTATATATATATATATGCATGTATGTATAATATGCATGCACGGATATGTAGATATATGCATATATAGAGAGTTGTGCCTTGGTAGCCAGCTGGAAAATATATTTTCCTGGGGTAAACAAAAAGGCAGTAACATCTTCATAATCGCAAAATATACTGATAATGACTACAGAAATCAACAATCAACTGATTGAAGGCAGACGGGCTAAGACAATATCTCAGTATATATTCAAGTATTTCTGTAGTTATTATCAGTGCATTTTGGCGATTTAAATAAGAGGTTTGACTATTATTTCCAGCACGTAGACATACCTAGTATGTTTTTTGATTAACTTTAATCATTCATCAATTTAATGATTTTGTGGGCCTATATTATTGATTCTGTTGTTATCATTTATTGAATTGTTACACTAGATATTAACAGAGTCAATCATATCTTCGCAAATATTTACATCATAAGTGGGAAAATAATTGTTTTGTAAACGCTTGTTCATGTAATTTTGTGTTAGTGAGTGTGTCAGCATGTATGTGTTTTTGGATGTCTGTGTGTTTGTTTTCTAATTTGAGCTAAAACTAGTACCGTTACTAATAACGAATACATATATATATGTGTGTATGTATGTGTGTGTGTGTGTAAATGTATATACCCATTCATACAATTCATACAGACACTCACAAACACACACACACACACACACACACACACACATATATATATATATATGTGTGTGTGTGTGTGTGTGTGTGTGTGTGTGTATACACATACACATGTGTGTGTGTGTATATATGTATATGTGTGTATATACGTACCGGTGGGAGTGAATGTGTGTTTATAGGGTAGATATTTGTAAGTTTCCCTTACAAAGTATGACGCAACTCAAGACTAAGTTAGTATACAACTACTCAAAGTGGGATTGAATTGGAAACGTTGTTGTTATAAAGAGAATTCTAAAACATTCAGTTATTTCATGTTCTCAAAATGGAATACATTTTACTTCAAAATTTGCGTCAGTACACAAAAATCCTAAACTTCCTTCATGTATCATCGAATGGTTGTGCCCAAAAAGAAGAGAATATACAACAGAAAATAATAAAATACAACTGAGAACATGAAAATTTAAATTAAATTTCGAAGATATGCAACTGATAAGTTCGACATTATTTAAAACCCCAGCGGTAATAGTAAAGGCGATTATCGAAGCGTATTTAATGAGGCACTAAAGGAAGTATATCTAGACGGAAGAAAAACGAAATATATCAAGAGTATCACATATAAACGGTGAATATATACATTAGTCGAACAAAATAACTAAAGATATTGGCATTAAAATAACCATAAACTCAGCAGGGTTATTTATTTGGATGTGGATGTGTCCCAGTAAGGAGGTGAAATTTTGGGGTCTGCATCTGTAGAGTTAAACATACATACATATATATGTATGCATGTATGTTGCATACAAATATATATATCTATGCATGTACGTTATATATACATATATATATATATATATATATATATATATATATATATGTATCGTACGTGTGTGTGTATATATTTATATGCACGTATATATATATGTATATATGTATTTATATATATGTCTCCATATGCATATATATGTGGGAGGTGTATATCTGGATGTGTTTGTTTGTTTGTGTGTGAATCCTAACACGTAGTACTCTACCTATTCCCAATATGGAACGTAAGGAGAAATACGGGTTGAACAATGCTACCACCGCTCCTGGGCAATTTTCGTCAGCTACTGATATAGTACTCTGCTTTTTTTTTTAAACTAGAATTTTCGAAGAGATGTTTTTGAACAGTTGGCTTACATCGTTCGCTTCACATAAGTCGCTAGTGGATACTTACTATTAATGAAGTGCAAAGAAGCATAACTCCGGCTTTAGCATTGCAGACTGCTGCTGATGGAGGATTCTCTCTTGCTGGTGATATCCTTTTGTGGTTTTTAAACACTACACGACTGCAAGAGATGTATTCTCGAGACGAATACTCCTGTTTAGATAGCTTTCAGTAGTGTATCTGATTTAAGTTTGACTGACAGTTTGCAAATTGGAACTAATACTCCTACCGTTGCTAGTAACCTAAATATATATATATATATATATATATATATATATATATATATATATATGGGGGGATGTAGGTGTTGATGAGGGATGGGTGGGTGTGCATGAGTAGATGCATAATGTATATATAGAAAGAGAAAGACACAGAGAGAGACAGACAGAGAAAATAAAGATAGGCAGAGAAAGATAGATAGATAGATACATAGATAGATAGATAGATAGACAGACAGACAGACAGACAGATAGATAGATAGATAGATAGATAGATAGATAGATAGATAGATAGATAGATAGATAGATAGAAAAATTAAAACTAGATGAAATGTCAGGGTTTATATGATAATAACAACAATTGTTTCTGTGCATTGGTAACCGGTGTTAGTTCTTGTTTTTTTCTTTTTCATAAAATACTATTACATAAATATCATATAATGCAATATGATCCAGCAGCAGCTCTGTAACCCAACATCATCAGGTGAGTGGCTTTGAGAGCACTGATGGATCCCATCCAGTTGTCCATTGTTTTATACTATATTTTGTTTTAACATTCCATTTATACTAAGTAGCATGCAGATCGTAGTAAACGCGAAAGCTACTAATTACAAAACAACTTTACTCAACGTAAATAAAAATTAATGCCATCATCATGTTACAAAATTTTTATATAATTCTTGTTACACTAACGAAGTGTATATCGAGTAAATGTGTAACCTTGCTGTGTGATGACATGTGGTAGCCAATAACGTATAGGAGCTTTGAAATGCACGCTATGAGCTTATTATCTAGATGATATTAAATGCAGACACACAAGCAATACATACATTAATACATACTGACACTCATATATAGAAACACATACACCTGCGCTTATGCGTGTGTATGTGTGTACGTGTGGATATATATGTGTGCGTGTGTGCGTGCGTGCGTGTGTGCGTGCGTGTGTGTCCGTGTGTGTGCGTGTGGGTGTGTGTATGGGCGCGTGCGTTGTGTGTGTGTGTGTGCGTGTGTGTGTGTGTGTGTGAATGCTTTGGAATGAATGTTTGTGCATTGGAGAGATACTTGTACAATTTCCATTTGCACAAGATGAGGTTAGAACACAACTTCCGAAAGTCAGGTTATATATATATATCGGGAACCACGTCATTGAACAGCGTATTATTAACCACACTGCCATGCCTGCTCCCATAATGGAACGATTTTTGTTTAAAATGTGCTTCAGTAAGCAAAAATCCAAAAATTCCTTTTTATATTTTGTCAAATGTCTCTGCCCAACAGGAAGAGAATGTGCAAGAGACAATAATAAAGGCAAAATTTTAGAAAACATCAAAATAAATATAAATATATTTCGAAGATATGCGATAGATAAGTTCGACATTATTTAACATCTTGGAGGCGGTGGAAATAATAAACAATATTATCGAAGCGAATTTAATGAGGCACTAAAGTGTGTATATCTAGACGAAAGAAAAACGAATTATATCAGGCGTATCACATATAAAACAGCGAATATATACAGCAGTCGAAATAATAACTAAAGATATTGACATTAAAATCACCATAAACAAAGCAATAAAATAGCTTGCCTGGAAAAAGTACATGGAAAACATTAATGGTAAGATGTGTTTTGGAAATAATATGATATTCTAAATGGAATTATGAAAACCTGAACGACTGAAAGGAAGCAATACTATGCAAATTCACACACATATATACGTTCATACACATAAATATGTTATATATATATATATATATATATATATATATATATATATATATATATATATATATGAAAATATAAAACGGAAGAAATATAAAGATCAGAAACTAATCCAAATATACCGATAAAAATCTATGAAAATAATCAGCATTTTCGGTAAGGGGAGAAAATGGTAATAAAATGCTAGAAAACGCACCACCATATTTTAGTAGGACTTGCAGAGTATCATATATATTCTTGGCGGTGAAAATTCTATAAAATCATTTTAAAATGTATTATCAGGAAAAAAAATAATATTTATTAAGTAAAAATGAGAAAAATATGCGGTAGAAATGATCGCGAGTTTTAGACTTTAAGTGAAATAATAGGAAAATAAATTCCATCTGATGACAATAAAAATGAATAATGACGCATATGGTGATTCACATCGAATGCATAGAAAAAATATGCATCTATTCTGATATACGTATGCATGCGTACATGCATCCTAAATATATTAGGGTTGCGAATCAAAATACATATATATGCAAACAAACATACAAACATATATATGTGTGTGTGTATATATATATATATATATATATATATATATATATATATATATATATATATATATATATATATATATATATATATATATATATATATATATATAAATTCTCTGTTACAGTAAGATCAATTAAAGGTGTTATATCCGGAGAGAAATAACGATCATTTAATGTACGCAGTATAAAGTTACGAGCTACTAATGGTTTCATGCATTGGAGACAGGGCTTCGATGTTCTTAGCCATTATTTTCGCTAAAAGTAGATATATTCTGTTACCCGTTATTCGTCGATTTTGTTATTCGTCTCTTTGTGCAAAATTGTATATTCTGTTATCTGTCTAATTATGTACAATATTTGTCTACCCATAACTTTCTTGCACCATGACTTTCTCGTCAACCCTTAATTTCTTGCAGTACCTCGCGTAGTACCACCGTAGCTGGTACTACGGTAATGTTACAGCGACTCAGTTGAGATAGGAGTCGCTGTCCTTAGCTATCATATTACACTTTCAGAAACTATATTTGTAACCTCAACGGCCAACTTTGTTGGTCATTCTCTCCTTTCAATGTTGGCTTCGACAGACTTCAGCCACGTCGTTGCTGTATTTTTGTTTGTAGAATTACGTTTCATCTGATGATTACGCTTTTTTGTAATGGAGTAATGTTCGCATTCTTCTATCCCAAAAGATGTATAAGAAACTATTGTAATGAGGTGATAATTATCCATCGAATGTTATTATTCATTTGATTATAATACCGCAAGGAGATTTAAGACTTGTCAGACACCAACAACATACAATTCAAGGTAGCGCTTGCTTTAGACCAGCCCCATAGGCGCTAAATACTCATAAGGTTGTTTTTTTTCTGAGTACACAACCGGAATATCCTATTTGATATTTACCAAACATCGGCCGGAACAACCCTACCTGGAGTATATATTTTCAAGTACTTGATTCTATCTGAATTCTTCTTTCAATATATATATATATATATATATATATATATATATATGTGTGTGTGTGTGTGTGTGTGTATGTGCGTGTGTGTATGTATATATGTATATATAAAAATGTATTTACATATACATACATGCATACATATACATGCATACATACATGCATACATACATACATTCATACATACATACATACGTACATACATACATATATATAAGTACGTTTATATATATCAAACAAAGCATGTTTATCTGCATCCCTGTTTCCAGATCAGCTTAACTGGATTTCATATAGCCACTCTTTACCCTTGGACTCAGCCTCGGATAAACACTTCGGAATATAAGTTCAAATCATTTCAGCACTACTGTTTTCTATATTGAGAATCTCTTTATCTCAAACGTTGAATGTTTGCGTGTGTGTGTGTGTGTATGTGTGTGTGTGTGTGTGTGTGTGTGTGTGTGTGTGTGTATGTGTGTGTGTGTGTGTACACGCACAGCAGTTAACAGGTGAAATATAATTTTGCCAGTTTACTGTGTATTCACAGTATGAAACTAATAATAGCGCATCTTTAAGCTGTTGTATTCTATGTTGATCCTACCAATAACAACAGGAATCTCTATATACATATGTGCGTGTATCTCATAGCGTATATTTATATATGAACGCACAATATATTTTTACGTGTAGAATTTTATGAGGGCTTCTCTCATGGTATCTACGACAGTAATGTTTGTTCGAACAGGGCATTCACGTTTAAGTGGGAATAAATATTACGTGTATGCTTATGCACATGTATATTTATGACTATTCCGGTATACATGCACATATGGTGCTCATATATATATACATATATATATATGTGTGTGTGTGTGTGTATTTGTATATATATATATATATATATATATATATATATCATATATGTGTATAAATATATATGTATATATAAATATATATATATATATATATATATATATATATATATATATATATATATATATTATAGGCGTAGGAGTGGATGTGTGGTAAGTAGCTTGCTTACCAACCACGTGGTTCCG
>NC_142935.1:35599621-35604621 GCF_046866305.1 Octopus bimaculoides
TGAAGGAAAATGTTCTCTGTGTGGCTTGTGTGTTTTCTGTACTTTGCTTATTATTATTTTCTTTTCTACGCTTTGTTTGCAATGTCCTGTACCCAGATATGCACCTATATATACAGGTAGACGTAGGTATGCACATACCTGTACGTATATATGCATATACTCATTTATTATTTGTTTCATATATATATATATATATATATATATATATATATATATATATATATATATATATATATATATATATATATATATATATACACGTTTATCAATATTAGTTGCAAGACTCCTGACGTGAAAACGACGTGAAACAGATATCGTTATATTTCGGGATGATAATGTTTTCTTGGGGGGGGGGGGGGGGCAAATTAAACACATGCGTTATATATTCACTCATTTATTACTGTTTTTACTTTATCTTATGTCCATTGTCCAGAAATCTTTTGTAGCATATATCTGACCTCTTCTATGGTATATCACAGAAGGACTAATAGATTAAGAGGAGCAGGAAGAGACACGTAGACGGAAAGTGTCACTGAATAGGTCACAGATGTGTGACGAAAGATTTCTGGATAAAATGAGAACAGTAATAAACGAGTGGAGAACGAATATGTAGGGCGTGTGTTTATTTGGCAAAAAAAATATGACCATCGTATATATATATATATATATATATATATATATATATATATATATATATATATATATATATATATATATATATATATTTATTTATTTATTTATTTATGGGTTTCAGCCAAGTGGCTGTGGTCATGCTGGAGCACCACCGTGATTTTCTGTCTTTAGCTTTGCTCTCTTCACATTCCTTGCATGGCCCTTCTCCTGCACCTGATATAGTCCCATCAAGAGTTTTGATGGCACATCTGGTGTATAAGAGAATTTGACATCGCTGCCCTAAACTGTGTCTCATTTCGAGCCATTGGTTCGTCTGGTATCGTGAAGAGGAAAGCGTCGAGTTTTGTCTTGAAGACCTCCACATTCGTGTCTTGCAGGTCTCTCAAATGTTTTGGCAGGGCATTGAAGAGCTGAGGTCCTCTGAAACCGAGGCTGCTGCAGTATCTTGTTCTTATGTGAGATGCAGTGGACGGCACCTTTGGCACCATGCAGTGGCGACCCGTGCGGGAATTCCTGTAGTACTTGAGGCCAAAGTTCGGCACCAGTCTTTCCAGTATTTTCCATATGTATATTATTACATATCTCTCCCGCCTGCGTTCCAGGGAGTAGAGACCTAGTGCCTTCAGTCGCTCCCTGTAGTTCATCTGCTGGACTGTGGCGATCTTTTTTGTATAGTGCCTCTGAATTGATTTGAGTTCTGCTGTCCGTTTGACACTGTGTGGTGACCACAACTGAGAGCAATAGTTTAGGCGGCTCAGGACAAATGTCTTCCATAGAGTCAACATGATGTTTTGATCCCTTGTACGGAATGTCCTCAGTATCCACCCCGCCAGCTGTCTGCACTTTGCTGTCAACTTGACAATGTGCATGTGAAATGATGCATCACTACACATGCTGATGCCCAGGTCTCTCACGGCCTGTGGTTCTGGGATTGCAGGACCTCCAGGTTCTGTGTATGCCAGTTGGGACACACTTGTGACCTTGTAGGGCAGTACTTGAAATTTTTCCGCATTGAACTGCATATTGTTTTCCTCTGCCCACTCATATATTGCATTTAGGTCATTCTGTAGGCTTACAATATCATCAGGATTCTTTATTGCCTGAGATAGTTTTGTGTCATCAGCGTAGCTAGTGGCATTGGCTCTCCGAGTGACCGTGGGCATGTCCAAAAGGGCCACTATGAACAGTAGTGGCCCCAGGACAGTTCCTTGCGGAACACCGCTCAATATTTGTGTTTCCCTAGGTAGTTCTCCATTGGCTGCAACTGTCTGATTTCTACCATTCAGGAAGGCATGCAGCCATTCTCCTAATTTACCAGTTATGCCAAGGTTTCGCAGATTGTGACATATCAAGCCATGATCAACTTTGTCAAAGGCTTTTGCAAAGTCGAGATATATCACACCAACATTTGAATGGTCAAGTAGCTGCTTCAGGACCCAGTCATAATGCTGCAGGAGCTGCGTGAGGCAGCTTCTATCTGGACGGAAACCATGCTGGGTCTCATTCAGCAAGTTATTTTCTTCTAGGAACGCAATCAATCTCTTTCTGACAATTCGTTCCATGACTTTGCTAATATGTGAAGTCAGAGAGATGGGCCTGTAGTTCCCAGCCTCTGATCTACTTCCGCCTTTATGAATAGGACATATGGTGCCTTCCTTCAGCTTTTTGGGAAGTTTACCATTTGCAAGGAAACTCTGGAAGAGTATCCGGAGTGTTCCTGCTAATTCTTGTTTACACGACTTTAAGAAGACAGCCGGGAAACCATCAGGGCCAGTTGCCGAATTTAAGCTCATTTCATTTATGGCAGCTACTACATCTTCCTCTTCAATGTCAATGTAGGTAATGGATGCAGTCTTTTTCTGCTGAGTGCTATTGTCAAAGAAATCAGCTGGGTTCATTATCTGCATGTGACTCAGAGGAGAAGTGAAGACACTCTTGAAATGTGCACTGAGCACTTCACTTATCCATGTGGGATCCGCAGTCAGTGATCCATTAGGCAGGAATAGGGGTCCTATCTTATACTGTACCGTAGCGGTCGCTTTTGCAAATCTATAGAAAGCCTTGGGGTTTGTTTTTATGCTTTCTACTGCTCTCTTCTCCTTCTCTGCTTTCTCCTTTTCATGGGAGAGTTTAATCTTGTTTTCTATTTCTAACAGTGTTAGTTTTAATTTAGCCCTTTTCCTATCCCCCAGTTCTCTATTTAACTGGTTTGAGACCTTTGTTATGTGTCTAATAAGGATTTTCCTGTCTCTAGGAATTATATTGGCATGTTTGCTGGTCTTTCTATATGGCCCGTATTTGGTGCATATGTCTTGTATAGTTGACATAAAATGACTTAGTTTGAGGTCATTGTCTTGTATAGAAAGGCTGTCATGCTAGTTTTGATTTCGAATCTCTCTGCGAATTGACTTCCAGTCCGACCTGTGGAAATTCAGGTTGGATATTGTTTGAGTCCTCCTGGTGGGGTGGGTGTCAGTGGGTTGCCTAGGACCATACATAGTTAATTCTATAACGTTATGATCTGAGAGAGATGTGGGCGTTATTTTCACATTATGGATTAGGCTCACATTGTTTGTGAAGCAGAGATCTAAAATATTGCTTCCTCTGGTTAGTTGGAGTATCACTTGTTCCATGAACAGCATGTGGGATAGTTCTAACAAAGACTTTGCCTGGCTTTGTTCATGCAGTGACATCCCAGAGAGGATGTGACCTTCAGGCCATTTAACATTTGGGAGGTTAAAGTCGCCTAGGAAAAGTATATTGATGTGTTGGTCCAGATTTTTCAAGACCTCTTCTATGCCTCTGAGGCTGTCCTCAAATTTACCCTCCTGCTTTGCGGTATTTGGTGGACGGTATGTTGAGCATACAACTACATCAATCTGTTTTATGTGTACTATTAAAGTATCACATACAGAGTTTGAGTGTGATAGGTGTAGTAGGGGTGTGACATCTTCTCGGATGTACATTGCAACTCACCCATGACTTCTATCCATCCTGTCTGTTTGGAGCACGGCATACTCTGGTATGTTTATCTCCGCATCTGCTATATTAGGTGTTAGATGCGTTTCAGTAAGCACCATGCATATTGCCTGATTGCATGTAACTAGGTCTTTCAAGTATAGAAACTTGTCTTTGCTGCCTGTTCGTAATAGGCCCCGGATATTCAGTAGGAATATGGGTGTGATATATGTGCAGGGGTTCGTGGTGTTAGCGGTGGCCATCCCTGGTCCATCATCTGTGGTGGTCTTGGATAATGGTTCATGTGGTGTTGACTCTGCACCCTCTGCATCCATGTTAACTGATGCACCATTTTCTGGGCCATGCTTAAAAAAGCTTGCTGGTCAGCTGCTGCAGTTCGTACAGCCTCTGCATACAGCCTTTTGCTGGGAGCAGAACGAATATACGGACTTCTCTCTTTGTGAGTCATGTTGGTATTCGGTGGATTATGTGTGTGTAGGGTTAAGCTTTCTGGTCTCCCTCTTCTGCGCTCCTACTTATTTTGTTTCAAGTGGTTATCTACCTTGTTTAGCTGGTGGTGTTTGGGGTGGGCAAATTTGCAGTTTCGCCCCTTTTCCCCGTGCCAGCAAGTACCATTTAGGTAGAATTTACAGATCTGCTTCTTTTTCTCTGTATGACGTGCTTGGGCTTGAAGCCTGTTTGTGTTTGTGTTCACCGTCTTCTTGTCTGCTCTCCTGTCTCTGTCGCTTGGTGTGGTGCTGCGTTGGCTGTATTCACCATGACCATTGATTGCATCCCTCAGCAGTGGCTACAGCACTGGTGGCATTTGCCTTGTCTCGGTGGTCCATTTGGTCCTCTTGACCCTGAGCACAGTGTGCAGGGTCTTCACTGTCCTTTTTGTGTCCGTGTCTCTCATAATGCCTTCTAGGATGTCAAGGTGCGGTTTCACGAGCTCGTAGGAGCGAATGAGCTCCAGTTTCTTTCGATCAATTTGAGCCATTGATCTGTGGAAATTGTACCTATCCAGGCTTTCAGCTATTAGATTATTTGCTGGTGATCCTTTGTACAAGAAGGCGAACTTCCTCCAGTTGCCAGTTTCGGCATCTTCATCTTCTTGTTAGCCTCAATTTGGCGCTGTACAAAGTTTCGTCTGCTGGTATCCATGGTGCACGATATTTGAGAGAGAGAGGTTATCTTAAAGTATAGAGAAATAGTACTAGAAAGAAAGAAAACGGTATAAAGAGGGGAGGGAGAATACAAAGTAGAGCGAATAGAGAGTGCTTACAGAGTACGAGATAGATAGATAGATAGAGAAAGAGAGAGAGAGAGGATGTGATAGGAATAGAGATGTATGAGAGAGAGAGAGAGAACATAACTCAAGAGAGAAAACAAACAAAGCAAAACAAGAC
>NC_142935.1:35609621-35622121 GCF_046866305.1 Octopus bimaculoides
GCTCAATCCAATGGGAACATACCAGCTTTCAATGACTTTCAGTTTTAGCCATTTTATATTTCTAGGTTATCAGGGCTACGTTGCCAAATTGTTCAGCTGCCAATTCATGAAGTTTGGGGCAGACGCCTTTTCGATTCTTAGGTTGCAGCTACTTGTGAGTGTCTATGGGTATGTGTGTGTTTGTGTGCTTGTGTGTAAATAACACACACACACATATGTTTCTCTCTCTCACTTTCTACCTCTCTCTTTCTCCCTCTCTCTCTCTCTCTCTCTCTCTCTCTCTTTATATTTATATATATATATATATATATATATATATATATATATATATATAGAGAGAGAGAGAGAGAGAGAGAGAGAAACATATATATATATATATATATATATAGAGAGAGAGAGAGAGAGAGAAAGAGAGAGAGAGAGAGAGAGAAAGAAAGAAAGATAGATAGATAGATAGATAGATAGATAGATAGATAGATAGATACATAAATTTCTATGTATATATATGTATTGTGTGTGTTTGTGTTTATGCGCACACGCACGTATTAACTCATGCACGTGATGCATGTGTGAGTGGTGAAGAAAATCGCAAACAGGAGACCGAAGCGATAGATATTTCTGTGTGGCATCTTCGACAATTATCTTTACCATAGCATCGGGTACATCCAAGTTCTGTGAGCGAATTGGGGCGCAGGAAAATCGTCTAGAAACGCCTAGGTTGGACTATAAATGTAATCAAACTACTTCTATTTGAGAAATGGGATAAAAACATACATACATACCTATCACATATGCATGCTCGTGTGCGCGTGAGTATACGCTCACGCACGCTATTCTACGATGAAATTATTTGGCATTCTGTATTATAATATTAGATCGCATTGTTGTTAGTAGTCATGGTTTGTTTTCCAACCGTTCCCTGGCAACTTGGGCGACTGTTTTTTACTATAGTCCAATGCCGATAAAAGTCTTGTGAGTGGATATGGTTGACGGAAACAAAAATGTGTGTGTGTGTGGGTGTGGGTGTGTGAGTGTCTGTGTGTGCTTGTGTTTGTGTCTGTGTGTATGCACGCGTGTGTGTGTGCGTACGCGTGTATATGTGTATCTATGTTTATCCTTGTGCGTTTGCTTGTCTTCCTCCACCGTCGGGAAACGGTGCTGGGTTGGTTTATGTCGACGTTACTTAGAGGTTCGGCAAAAATTATACCGATAAACCCTTGAAAATGGTGCCCTAGTATGGCTACAGTCCAATGACTGAAAGAAGTAACAGATGTTAGTGTTGATGTTATTCGTGTTGATAACCTCGTCGAGTGAAGTCAGACACGTCATTTACGATGCCGATATTACATCAAGGACAAGGCGGCGAGCAGTCACATACATTAGCACGCCGGTTGAAATGCTTAGCGGTATTTCATCTGTCTTTACATTCTGAGTTCAAATTCGACCGAGTTCGACTTTGCCTTTCATTCTTTCGGGGGAGATAAATAAGTACCAGTTGCTTACTGGAGTTGATCTAATCGACTGTCCCCCCTCCCCAAAAAATTCGCGCCTTGTGCCTAGAATAGAAAAGGATATTACATAAAAGACCACTTCGTAGCGGATCGAGAAACCTATGTCCTTCGCATTATAAGATAATATGTTGTGATTCGGATTTCCTTTCCACATTATCAAGCAGCAACTTATAATTCAGGCATACCTGAACACGCTTTTCAGCCGCATGCAACTATTATACTTTTATATTTGTTTCTGTTCTTAGTTCATATTTTGTATAGCATTTAAGAAAATATTAGCAGGCAATTAAAATTCATATGTCATCTATTTTACGAGATACCAGTAAAGATTATCTAATTATAATGTTCTGTACATCCGGTTGCAATGATACAGAGTTAAGTATGTAAGCGAAAACGTATGTGAATCATTGTCTATTTAGATAGCTAGGTAATTAGAGTAAGTTGTTAGGTAGAAGTAAGTTTTTATTATTTCTTGGGGTGAGGTTGATTGCTTCTTTTATTTATTTAGGGCTTTTGAAGCAATAGATGTTCAGTAACGGCGTATCTTTCAAAGGATTCATGCAGGCGTGCCAATATATAAGTGTTTATTATAAATAATATATATATATACACACACGTGGAGGCGCAATAGCCCAGTAGTTAGTGCAGCGCACTCGCGGTCATAGGATCGCGGTTTCGATTCCCAGACCGGGCGTTGTGAGTGTTAATTGAGCGAAAACACCTAATGCTCCTCGAGGCTCCGGCAGGGGATGGTGGCCCCTGCTGTACTCTTTCACCACTACTTTCTCTCACTCTTTCTTCCTGTTTCTATTGTACCTGTATTTCAAAGGGCCAGCCTTGTCACCCTGTGTCACACTGTGTCACAGTGTGTCACGCTGAATATCCTCGGGAACTACGTTAAGGGTACACGTGTCTGGACGATTGCTTGGAGACATGGATATATAGCGTATTTTATAAATATGCCTAGTTAAAGTATCATAAAGCATGAGACTATTAATAGCTTTGTCTGTTGTTTATTAAATTGAAGTATATGCATATATATATATATATATATATATATATATATATATATATATATATATATACTTTCATAAGGCCTAGGTCAGTCAGAGACCACGGGTTGGGATTGAACCTGGAACCATGGGACTGGGAGGCAACTATAATACCACAGAGCCACAATATATATATGTGTATATATATGTATATATATATATATATATATATATATATATATATATATATATATATGTGTGTGTGTGTGTGTGTGTGTATATATATATATATTTATATATATATATATATATATATATATATATATATATATATATATATATGCGAGTAAAAATAAATACAAAAAAAGGGGTTTTGTATGATTGTGTATAGAGGAATATATTATTTTGTTTAAAAGAGTTCCAACACTGTCTGTTTTTTATGTTTTATTTATATTCCTGCAAAACCAATGTGGGATATAGAATATGGAATATACAATATATAATATAATATACAATATATAATATAAAATAAAAATGGATGGTACAATGAAATAAATATTGAATGTCTTATTGAATATATGGAATATGTCTTATTGAACAGATGAAATATTGAGTGTTCAATATAAAGGATTAAATATATAAAGGCGAATACGTATTTTCTATACCTTGTGGTATTTCATCATGGCCGGTATGACAGACTATCGACTCTACGACTCTACGACTACCAGCATCGTCCTCGCCACCAGCTTCGCCAACATAGTCAACACGACTTTAACTACGAACAACATGATTTCTACGTACACCAGCAACCAAACTACCGCGGCACATCTCTCTCTCTCTCTCTCTTCGATTCTGTTTGTGTGATTCATCTTCACCACGAAATAACAGCCCAGAGTTCAACCTGCGACGAACATCTGTATAACAAGAACCCGGCCCGGCATGGAAGCCAGAACATCACAACTAGTGATCGCCCTGCCACACACACGCCTCAACTTCTTACACATACAGACCCTTCCTATTGTGTACTCAACAAACCGGCAAATGCTCACACGTGTTACTGACTCTTTTTATCTGCTGTATATAACGCATACACATACATGTATCACTCACACAAACTCTTTTCTTTATACGACGGCCTGTCTTTTATTATGTTTTCATTATGTCGCATTCACACACACACACACAGACATACATTTTAATGTCACAATAAATATTTCTGTTATTCATCTTATACGGTTGTTTATCGTCTTCCTTTACTGGCAATTTACGAATTCACTAATGTTATCGAAGTATAACATTTTATATGTCATCTTTGATATAATTTTTGTGTTCGACCGTGTAACGCGTTTAAATAAAAGGAGTCCTGTTTTTTCCATTCGTTACCATTTCTCCTTTTTGGGTTCGGACGGTCGCTCTTACATATATATATATATATATAAATTTGTGCGTGTGTGTGTGTGCGTGCGAGCGTACGTGCGTGCGTACGTGCGTGCGTATGTGTCTGGCTGTGTGTTGTACATACACTCCATATTCAGCATGTATATTAATGATTCAGTACCCATCTTCGAAGCTGAAAGTACCGCTAAATGAGAAAGAAAACGACTAATATCTTAAAACTTTAATTTCAGATAATTGTATAGAAACAGAATAATGCTAGTGTAATTTCAGTAGTGATTAAACTCGACCATCAACGTATTGACGAGAACATAATAGAACAACAACAAAAACAAAAACGAGAAGAACAAGAAGGGTTATATATACAACTTATTTGAATGTAGTAGATGGCTTCTATTACAAAATAACCACCATAGGCCAACGGAAACACCCACTTCAAAAGCAAGGAAAACTAATACAAATAGCCACAAGACACGAACAAAACAAACAAAAAACTGTTTTCCGTCTTTAAGGAAATTGACAATTACAAATCAGAAGTCATACTACCTAACAACTATGAAGTAAAAGAAGAAACAAGGAAAGCTGTATAACAACTGAAGTCCAAACTAAATTTGGAACAACAACAGATCATGCTAAAACGATGGCAAGAAAACCCCTTCATGGCAAATACTGAGTTAAACTAAACGCAAAGGAGATAGACAAAGCAAAATCCCAACAATAGCTGAGAAGGTCGGGACTCAAAGCAGAGACGGAGGGATATTTTATTGCAGCACAAGATCAAACCCTTCCTGCCAGAAATTACCAAAAACAAAAAACATAATGAAAAGTAATACAAGAAGTATCTGCAGAATATGTGGTGATTGAGAAAAAACAATAAATTATATTGTCTGTGTCTGCTAGTCCTGGCTAAGAAGGAATATGTTCACAGACACGACAGAGGTGTGACCTGTATATACACTGACAACTATGCCAACACTATGGAATAACAATAGAAAAAAGACGGTATAGGCACACGCCAGAAAAGATCACAGAAAATGAGAAAGCAACCATATTCTAGGATATGCCAATACACACAGAGAAATTAAGGTCAATAGGCCGGATAAAGTTGTCAGAGATAACCAAGAAAAAATTGCCTTCTAATCGATGTATCGATACCAACAAATGACAATGTTTTTCTAAAAGAAACAGAGAAACTTTCAAAATAGAAAGATGTGGAAATAGAGGTAACTCGAATGTGCAGTCGAAAAGCAAAAACAATTCCTATCAGAGAAGGTGCATTAGATATGATAGAAAATATTCAAGCAAATACAAAACAAAATCACAAGGACTAACAAGTATATATAACATACAGAAAATAGCAACATTAGGTACCGCTCACATCTAACGTAAAACACTTTCAATATAGTAAAAATAAGAGCATCACAACAAACCATAGTACATACCCGAGGGACACAGAGCTGCACTAGGTACAGCAGTGAATGCACGTGATAAAAATATGACTACTGAAAAATAATAGTGGTAATAATGATGATGATGATGATGATGATGATGATGATGATGATGATGATGATGATAATGATAATAATAATAATAATAATAATAATAATAATAATAATAATAATAATAAGTTTTTCTGCCCTAGGCACAAGACCCAAAATTTTGGAGGAGGGGGTTCCAGTCTATTAGATCGACCCGGGTAGGCAACTGGTACTTAATTTGTCGACCCCGAAAGGATGAAAAGCAATGTCCATCTCGGCGGAATTTGAATTCGGTACTTAAAGACAGACGAAATACCGCTGTTTAAAACTCATAGGCGATCACCGTGAATTGAGTAGAGAAAATAGCCTAATATGGGGACATACAAGACATCGATGGAAAAAAGTTGGATTTCCGTACGTGTAGGAAACACACACACAGAATCACACACACACACACACACACACACACACACACACACATGTATATACATGGGCGTGTGTTTGTAGTTGTGATTATATGATTATGGGTGCGTATTATTTATGTCTGTGTGCATGTGTGTGTATTTAGATAGATAGATAGATACATACATACATACATACATACATACCTACATACATACATACATACATACTTGCGTACATACATTTGTGTGTGTGTGCGTGTTCGCATGAGTTAGTGTTTGCATAGACTTATCAAAAGTAGATCCCATGTGTACCGGAAAATAGCGTAATAACAATTATATGCTTCAGATACGAAGCCATTTTAGAAAATATATGCTTTGTCTTTCAGTGGCGGCTACTTTGTTTATAAATAGTGAAAAACTGTGAAAGAGATATAAATTATTCACGAGTACACTTTTGAAATACAGACGTTAGTGTTATATAATATTTTCTGTATTTGAAATTAATACACTTATATTATATTGTTATTTATTTTGCGAGGAACGAAAAAGTACGGGTTTGTTTCCTGAGTTGCAAGAGATTCAGCCAAAATGGCGCGCATCTTTTCGTTAAATCTCTTCAATAGGAAAAATCTATATCTCATTTGACAAATCTACATAATATGCCTAAAAATATCATTTCTTGCTACTACACTCTACATCTTATTTTTTCTACTCTTATGGTAGTATCTTGAAGCATTGTATTCATTGTAGTCAGTTTCTTGTTTGTACTATATCTTTTTTTGCTTCTGATTCCTTTTGCATTGTTTTGGTTTTAGATGGTATCCTGATCAAACTCTCTAACTTTGTAGGGTACCTGTAAAATATTTTATATTTAGTATTGTAGATTCGGAACACTGCTAGCAGTTTCCTGGTAATTCAGAGTTTTACGTCTATCATCATAAAAAAATAACTTCAGATAACTTCAATTGGTAAAACGAACACCTCGCTAACCAGTTTTCTCAGCGTTTAGAGGGAATTGTATTGTTGACTTTCGAGGTGTCTTGCATACAGAATATTTGTTTATTTTACTTAAATTATGGACTCAGGTATCATGCATAAGTTTCCCGCTACTCTAGTAAAGATGTAATATTTCTCCTTATTGCAGAAGCTACACAAAAATAAAGTGGCTATGTCAAATATCGGCGTGTATAAGATTTCTTAAATTCAAACGTCGATGAAGACTAGCTGTTATATTTTATCGCACAGGAACATCACGAAATTAGTGTATTGCGAAAACGTAAGGCTTCACTGAAAAATACATTGGTGTTCCGATTTTAGTTTACATCTCCAGTGACATGTACCCTCGACATTCTGAGTTAAACTGTAAATGCATGTTTCGATAATAGACATCAGTAAACAAAGCATTTACTGATTAGTGTGAAAACTAGACAAACAAGGATTAACAAACCCTCTTCAAATAGTATTAGATTAAATTAGTTCACTGGGGATAGCGATCCATGGGTTTGGAGAACGCCGTTGTTAATGGCTGTCTCCATTGTTTTACCAAGCCATAAAATAATTGCAATAAAATAATTAGGGAAATCGGAATAGTTAAAATTCATTAGATTTTGACAAACCGTGACGTGATTCCAAATATCAGAGCATATCACTTTAGAGGGCGGAGAGACTGATGAACGTGGTTAGTGTAAGGGCAAATTCTGGGCGTTAACCTTGAGGTTATAGGAAAGCCTGTTTTCAGGGCAGGTGGTCTAATTCATTTGACGCAACTGGTACTATTTCTAGTTGGGGCATCTGTATGTTGGTTTGGGTGGTTGGTGGAATAGAATACGGTAGATTTGGACAGTTTGACTATGAGTATGTTAAGGCAAAGTGCGAAAATGGAGATTTATCGATATTGCTTGCAGGGCCATCTTTGTTTCAAAGTGGAGGAAAAGAGAACACCACAATATCGGTAGAAATTCTTTTTGTAAAAGGATCAAAAGATAAGTTGCCGTTTGGAAAAATATCTCCCAATTCTGGAGAATGCGTGAGATTTTCAGTGTGTGTAGTAAGCGTTTATTTGGGGAGAGGCGAAAAGCCTCTAGTATAAGTAAGAACAACGTTTGTGAGACTAGGGATATTGAGCATATGTTGTGTATAGAATATGAACGAACATGCCAAAAGAAGTTGCTTTTCGTCAGCCATATTTTTGTTTAATGGGTCATATGAGAGGTAAAATAATTGTTGAACTGCATAGATCAAATGAAGGTCTCATAATCAGACGAAGGTCCAAAATATGGTCCACGGCTATATCGATTTGGCATGAATCCGGCCTTTTGTGGATGACGTTAGTTTCTAGAGGTGACGAGAACAAGGCTGAAGAGGATCCTGTGAATAACTTGCCCAGAATGGATAGTCGGGAGATGCCTCTTTTGCCCTACTGCTTTATGGAGTAGAGTGTGGCCCCTTACAAAGACCCTGGTAAAGAGAATCGACTGCTTCAATACAAGAGCTCTGACAACCATGGAGAATATCAGATGGTACGACCTCTTTTCCAGCAAACTACGTGCGCGCGCGCATCAGCCTATCGCCTCTTACCTTGTAGCTATCCGCCACATGGGCTTGTACGGACAGGTCCTTCGCTTCTCGCCTGATCATCAAGTGGGACCTTACCTTCATTTGACGCAGCAGCTGCGGGCCGAAAGAGGCCCTGTGGCAGGCTCCGTATGAGATGGCTGGACGTGATTAAGAAAGTTAACCAGAGGCTCGACAGGGATAGAAGATGAGCTGGCACAGAACCGCCAGCACTGAGGGACCTAGTCGGTTCTGCCCACAAGTGAAGCCTCTAGGACCACCAACCTGGGATGCCCGGCCCCATCAAGCAAAAGCATGAATCAAACAAGTAAGCAAGTATATTACATGCATGTAGCTCTGCGCGTACATAGGATATGTTCTCCTATGGGTCTGCAAAGTTTGCCTGAATCTTCTTGAGGTGGTCCATATCTGTCGATTAATATTACTTAGTATTACTGTTAATCCCGATTACGTGTTTTGTGTGATTAAAGACGAAGCTGACATTTTTTATAAATCTCAAGTTTTTTTCTTCTCTTCCTTCATATTAATCACCCATTGTTTTTTTTTTATTTACGTCTTCTATTCTTTTGTACTTTTTCTGCCCCTCTTTTCTATTTTTTGTTTCAATATTTATTATTATCGTATTCATTATCTACTTCTTCCGTTTGTTAATTTGTGTCACTTCTGTTTTTACTAATATCTTTCAGAATACCTTCAGCATCTTCATCACTCTATTGCTTGCTTTATTTCTAATCCTTCTCCTTCTTTCTTTCTTTCTTTCTTTCTTTCTTTCTTTCTTTCTTTCTTTCTTTCTTTCTTTCTTTCTGTATTTCTTTATGTATTTCTTTATTTATTATTCTTTCCTGTGGGGTCTATTGTAATTAAATTTATCTCGTTACTATCGTTATTGCTGCCATCATATTGTTATCAGCAGCAGCAACCCCTCCACCATCATCATCATCATCATCATCATCATCATCATCATCACTCCACCACAACTGATACGATTATCATCGGTGTCAGCATCAACATCCTCCTCCTCACCATCGTTGTCATCATCATCATCATCATCATCACCTTTATCATTATCATCCTCTTTACCTCACCACCACTACCACCAAGACTACAAAAGCCACAACCTACCGTCACCAAATCTACCACTACCACCACCACCAACAACAACAACAACAACAACAACAACAACAACAACAACAACAACACCAACACCAAAAACTCTGTAGAGTCAAAAGTACCGTCAGCAAATCTACCACATCTAAAACCTTTACTGCTACCTCTACTACCACCATCGAAAATAATGCTACCGCTATCTTTGTGATTATTAGCTGAAAGTGACACTGCGACACTCACTAAAATACATTATGCTGCGGAAACTAATTTCACCAGACTGTGTGACACGTTTTTATACACCACAAATCTCTTGGGTGAGGAAAAGAAATGATATCTCTGCACTTGCATTGAAGTGACAATGTCACTTCAATACAAATGCATAGACTTCATTCCTATTCCGGTGAATAGGAATGAAGCTGAATCTTATGTTCAGCCTTGACTTGTTCAGGCTTTTGTATCATCGTCCATACCCTCCTTCAAAAATAGGAATTTTATTATTCGTTTGTTTTTTATTCATACAGAAACGACAGAATGTCTCAACAGTATTGGTCCTTCTTGGTGCAGCACGCTTTTGGTAGTGTATTTTTATTTACTTTGATTTTATTTATATTTATTTTATCTTTCATTATTTTTGTTTTCGTTTATTTATTAATTATATATTTTCTATTCCTTTTTATTTTTATTCTTATTTATTTACTTATTCTGGTTTTATTTTATTTTTTTTATTTTATTCTATTTATTTATTACTGTGTTATTTGTTGTTGCTGCTTTATTTTTTTTTTATTTATTCTGATTTTCTCTTTGCTTTTTTTTTCTTTACAATTTACGGGACGAGCAATTCTCCTATGAGCTAAAACAACTGCCAGAAAAGTAGCTGAAACATAACCTCACATAAACAAAATATCAGATACATAAACAGCAATACTAGCTCACCAAGCATTCAGAATACACCAGAAACTTGCCAAAATAATCACTGAATATCACAGAGCAAAAGAAAAAGACTTAGAATAGCCAGAACAGTAGAGAGAAATAATGGAAGTATAATAATCAAAGCAGAAATAAATACTTTTGGAATGAACATGAACTTATTGAACAGAGAAAAAGCATCTATTTGGTCTCTTGACCAGCTAGAAATAGCAGCCAAAATTCCATGAAGTTACACATTGAATGTATTGGTACTAAGTTACTAGCACATAAAAATAATAGATGATCAACGCTGGAATCTTTTGATCATAGGTCTTATCGATGAGAGCTGACTTGGGGCTTAAATGTTATGACAACCACAGTATGGATACCGCTGTGTGGACACATGATCTGTCAGACATAGAGTCAAAATATTAGTGAAATCACTCTACATTCTCTAATAACAGCAAGTGGGTTTGGAGTAAGTTATACCTTTGATTGTCGATGACTAATGGAAAAGAAAATGATAAATATGGCCGGAAGCCTATGATCATAACTTTGCTCAATAAATGATGGCTGGAGACTAGAAAGCAATCACACCAACAATAGTTGCCAGTCAAGATGAGCATATATTTTATATGAAGCAGATGTCACTGATGTTTTATTCTTTTAGATATTTG
Organism: Octopus bimaculoides; assembly: GCF_046866305.1. Classification (NCBI taxonomy): domain Eukaryota; kingdom Metazoa; phylum Mollusca; class Cephalopoda; order Octopoda; family Octopodidae; genus Octopus; species Octopus bimaculoides. Next base: position 35,620,666 of record NC_142935.1, read on the forward strand.
TTTAAAATGTTTGCACAAGGCTATTAATTTCAGGAAGGAGATAGGTCGATCATATTAACCCCAATGTTCAACTGGTACCTGTTGTATGAACTCAAAATTTCAAAGTCAGCCTTGGCAGAATTTCAACTCAGAACGTAGAGACAGACGAAATGCCGCTAAGCATTTTGCCCGGCGTGTTAAGGAGTCAGCCAGTTACGTTCTGGATTAAAATTCCACAGAGGTCAACTTTGCATTCCACCCTTTCGGAATCGATATAATACCTACCACTTGAACACTGGAATCAATACAATCGAGTCACCCATTCCCCCAAAATTACTGCCTTTGTGGCAAAATTTGAAATCACTATTATCATTATTACTACTACTACTACTACTACTACTACTACTACTACTACTACTACTACTATTGTTGTTGTTTTTGATTCTCGCTGTTCTATTTGCGGCTGTTCTTTACTTGAAAGCAGGCAATAACAAATCATTAAATGTTTCAAGTGGTGCCTTTTCCTGTGACTCAAAAAGACAATACTCTCCTTAGAATGCGAGCTGCCACCAACAATCCTGTCTTCTGGACGGCTTCGAGCCTGACAGCAGCTCCAATATTCTTAATCTGTTTTATTAAGCTCTTACAAACTGCTCCCAATGCTCCAGTTACCACCAGTATCGCCATTACTTTCCTCGTGCCCCATAAGTTTCCTATCCCGTCCTGCATTGGCAGATATTTTTCTCTCTTTTCTCTTTCCTTACCATCGAATCGTTTGGTATTGCAACATCTATTATCTTTGCTTCTTTTTCATCTTTATGAATGATCACAATATCTGGCCGTCGCGCCTCTATGACTTGGGTACACTGTATGTTAACATCCCAGAGTATTTTGTACGGTTCTTTTTCCATTACTCCCTCTGGTTTGGGTTCATACCATTGCTAGGCTCTCCCGAGGTTTGCTTTACCGCATAACAGCCAGTGGACATATCTGGTCACATTGTCGTGTCTCCTTTTGTATTCGCGTTGTGCGAGCTTACAGCACGCACTAACAGTATGATTTATACTCCCCCCCCCCTTTCTCAGAGCACATCCTACACTGTGGCGAGTCGGTGCTTTTATCAATATGATATTTGCGGTATTTTGTTCTGAGAGCTTATTCTTGAGCGCTTGCACACCAATACCTCTATGGGCCCTGTTAAGTCTCTTTTCTGCAGCCATAGCCAGGTTCTATTCCAATCAATCTCATCTTTATTCTTCAAGAACTGACTATACGTTTGCTTATCCATTTGCTTTCTTCATCTGCTCTCTGGTCTCTTTTAAATCGTGTTGGATCTACCCCTTTATTCACATTTAAGGTTCTCTGCATTTTTACTGCTTCTATTATCATTATCATTATTATTATTATTATTATCATTATTATTATTATTATTATTATTATTATTATTATTATTATTATTATTATTATTATTATTATT
>NC_142935.1:35627121-35629621 GCF_046866305.1 Octopus bimaculoides
TACGTACAATTATTATCTTCAGTGTTCAAAACTCTTCCAGGTTGATATTGCTTTTTTTTTTATTATTGTAGCTTACTTAAATAAGGTAACTAATAGTGAGGTAAATTAGATGAACTTGTTTTAATCATTGGAAATGTGGATTTGTGCAGTGAAAGAAATCAATATTGTATGGTAGCTAAATTTAATTAATGGCGGTTTATTTAATTGACTTATAAGGAGAACAGTCTCTTTCTTTCACAATATTAAGTTATGAAACATTATTAATGCTAAACCTATCTTTAATTAGGAACTGAACCTTTAAAGTCATTGTTCTGGAAACCCATTTCCTTTATCATTATCTTTCGATTTCCCTATTTCCACACATGTATATGTATATGCGCGTGTGTGTATATATGTATATATATATATATATATATATATATATATATATATATATATATATATATATATGTGTGTGTGTGTATATATGTATATATATAGACATAAATATACATGCATATAAAGATATATATATATATATATATACGCATACATATATATGTATATATATGTATATATATATATATATATATATATATATATATATATATATATACATATATATATATATATATATATATATATATATATATATATATATATATATATACATACATACATACATACATACATACATACATATATATATATATATATATATATATATATATATATATATATATATATATATATATACGTATGAGACGTTTTTTTCTCCTTTTAGAAGTTGTTGTAATGCTGCGCAACGTTGCCTTGCTTTCTCGTATAAAAAGCACCAAAATTTCAAATTCTTCTTCTTTCACTCTCAGGTTTGATTTCGACACCCTCTCTGCATGTATACACTCACATATGCAGACACACTCACATACGCAGACAAACGTACACAAATACCCACACCCACACTCATATGTTTGTGTGTATGTATATGTATATATGTATATATATGTGCATGTATGTGTGTATTTATATATATGTGTATGTACGTGTGTATTTATACGTATATATATACTTGTATATATATATATATATATATATATATATATATATATATATATATATATATATATATGTATGTGTGTGTGTGTATTTATATGTATATATATACTTGTATATATATATATATATATATATATATATATATATATATATATGCAAGTATCTATCTATACCTATCTATGTATGTATGTATGCATCTGTGTAGTGGCTGACTGGAAGCTGCAGGCTTAATAACTTAAGCTAAACTAATATCCTGAAGCGAATATTTCTGGAAACTGCTTTCGTTAATTACATCTAAAGCGATTCGTATTTCTCTAATGAGTAAGAATGAAGCCTGAAGACTGAGACTGCAATTAGAAAAAAAAAATATATGATAAAAAAACGAAAAAGAGAAAAGAAATGGAAAATAAACAAAAAAAAATGTTAAAAATGTAAAAGACTAGATGGAGTGAGTCTTTCAGACAGACAGACAGGCAGTTTGACATACAGATGGGCAGGGAAGAAGGCAATGGTAAAAATCTAGAGAATTAAATTAGTGCCATCTTGTTTGGTACTTGAAAGAATTGTTGGAGAGTATTTATTGACCCTAGAATGAGAGAAAAGGAACTTACGGTGATTAGAGTGGCGTGCGTTTACAAGACGGTGTTTGGTTGAGGGTTGGGGGTTTGAAGTGTTTTTAGAGTGGTTCGGGTATATAAATAAAAAAAATTATCTGGCTAGAATCGTTTCTTTCTGCTCGCTTTCACAGTAAATTGTGGCGTGAACAATTCTTTGTTTTGTATCTATATTTAAACTTTGAATATTTTTTCTAAGAAATTCCGCGCCGTCTCTATCATTTTTGGTTTTTCTTTTACATTTATTTCTTATCTTAAGAATTCTTCTACAAAATTATTGAACTGTTAACACAAAAGCAAAGGATTTAGTTTAGTTTCTTTTTTGATAGCCACTTGTTTTGAGTTATTTCTGTTTTTCATATTTTGCTGTTTGTACATTTATTTATTTAAATTTTCGTTATATGTATATGTATATATATGTTATATATATATATATATATATATATATATATATATATATATATATATATATATATATATATATATATATATACACGTATGTGCGTATATGTGTATGTATATGTGTGTGTGTGTCGGTGTGTGTGTTTTAACACTCAAATAGTAAGACCACTACTTTAAAATATACATAAACTGACTTTGTAATTGTATGCTGTTGGGTGAAAGACGGCTTTATTCTTTATTCGTTTATCACGTTGTTTTAGTTATATAAAAAAGAAACTGTCTATATATTTGATCTAAGAATATGATACTAAGAACAGAATCAGAAACAATGAATATATTCACTGATTTTTGGTAAAACAGTATTTTTCAGTCCCGAACATACACAAACGAAAAAAAAAAATCGTTCTATCCTCATACAAGCTAAAACAAAAAAAGAAGAAGAACCAGCA
>NC_142935.1:35634621-35649621 GCF_046866305.1 Octopus bimaculoides
AATCTTTGATAATCGGTGTTAGTTTGTTAAGTTCGTATAAATTAGCAGCTTGACAAACGAGACCGACAGAATAAGTAACAAACTTACAAATTAAGACCAGAATGGCCGTATTCATTGAGTGAACATGTCTATTTAATGGCAGATAGACAAATATTTCAATAGGAATTGATCTGATGATAAAGAGAGAACGAGATTGCATGTGACGTTCACGTATATAATATAGAAATTTGTTTTGAACATATATCTATCTGCTTACCATGTATACTAATAAGAGCACATTCACACATGCTATATACGTACACGCAAATACAAACATATCTTTATATAATCATACACAAACGCACATACTTTTATATGTATACACGCACACATGGCAAAATTGTTAATTATTAATTTTATTACTAATTGACGATTCCCTGCCCTGCATATCTATAAATATACATATATATATATATGTATACATATATATATATGTATATATATATATATATATGTATATATACATATACATGTATATATATATATATCTACATACATGAATACATACATACGCATAAGCGCACATAAACACACACATATATAAAAAAATATATATATATATGTATATATATATATATATATATATATATATATATATATATATATATATATATATATATATATATATGCATACACACGCATATTATAATATCTCGTGATAGTCTGTTTACAGATGTTACCTATTATTTACTGATGTTAAGACCGATTTTTCTTACATGTCAACTATAGTCGTGACAGAAAAACTGAAATACGTCCTGAATACTTTGAGTTTTAATATGCATGAATAAAGAAACCGACGAAAATATGCACATATTCCCACTTGTATTAACAATTCATTCATGAAAGATTCATAATAATATATACATGTATTCCCAAAATGTATACCTACATCTACGTGATATGTAGTATTATAGCTGTAATGTGGTATCTTAACCATAACTAAGTTTCATAAGAAACACGCCAACAAAAATATGTAAATTCTCAGGACCGTTCATACTTCATTCGTATATGAAAGATATATCATATAAATTCGTATTTAATATTCACATATGCAATATAGTTTGAGTGGCAGAAAATCTAAAATACCTAATATGTAATGTCTGTTAGTATTTAGTTACATTTATTTACTGCATTGTGTTAGGCGGCAGCAGTGTTCATTTCGGTTCTTTGTATTCTCAGTTCAAATCCAGCCGAGGCCAAATTCGACTTCCATTTTCATGATCGTCAAACTAAAGTTTCAGTCACATTCTGTGGTAAAATGAATCGGCTGCTGCTCTATGCTAATACCTTATATTGACAAAGAGCAACATCCTTCGACAATATAACATATTGACAAATACTTTATAGTTGTCAATATAACGTATTTGTTATATTGACACATATAACACGTTTGTATTTGTCAATAAAACAAATATATTGACAAATACATTTCTTATATTGACAAGTATAGTTGTCAATATAGCAATATAACATGGTACATTAGAATAACATGCTATATCACAACACATACCCTACCTCACCCCGCTTAACTGCAAGGCTCTGAAGATAAGTGAATTTGTAACTGAATGATCATTAGGTGATAACGATATTATCTGTAAAAAAACAATATTGGATAAGGATTTTGTGGTAGATATAGTCTCCCTGTTAATCAAATAGACTGCACCACCTCAGATGAAATGCATTTCAGTATACGTTTGTTCAATTAGAGTTCGCATTGGAATTGAAGAAAAGCATTAACAGCAGAAATACCAACAATACCTCTTGATTATCCAGCTTGATAATGATTCGTTTATGGTAGGTACAATCCGTTAAAATTAATAATTGGATCACTCACAGGTTAAACAGTGTCGTCCTGAAAAACATTCATTGTAAAGATTAGTCATAGACGTACTCTGACTGAAAGCAAAAAGTCTGGATGGTCACAAATGGAACACATTTCATTATCAGCTTGTTCAATTGGACAAGTAAAGGAGCAGCAACAATAACCCCCAGGGGACTAGTCACTATTTCATTTAACTCGCAGTAAAGGATAGAGGACATTATCAAATATAGGGGGATTTCAGCTCAGAACAGTAAGCCGGTTGGTGTTACATTGTTGTCACATAAATATTACATATACTGGTAATACCAGCCATGGTCATATACATATCTTACTCACTTACTCATACACCCACACCTCATGTGATTTACTTACACAAATATACTCAATCTTCCTCCATCCCCCACTCCATCCCTCTCCCCTCCCCCTCTCTCTCCCTCTCTAGAAGCGATTAAAAGAGAATGACTCGAGAGAAAAACTTGTAAATTTTGATATTCCCCTAAAATTTCGTTCTGATCAAGATCGATGAAATAAAAGTTAGTAATACCTGTTAGTGCTCTTTTTGTTCTTGAATAACAAAGAGTGCCCTTATTCAACAGGTCTACAGGCTATAAACGCTTGCATACCATTTTTTATTATTATTGCCGTATTACTGGGTGGCAGCTTTGATCAAGAAAACCTGTCTATGATCAAAGCCATTCCAACTATCTTATTGCCAGGCATAGCTCACCCAGGGTCATATTCTATATGTTATCTCCGATTACAGAAGGAGGCAGATTGAGATATATTTCGCTATTATTTCAAGGGCGCTTACCAACCTAATAGAGGGCTCGAGTTAAAGTTAAGTCAGCCATGTTATGGATTATTTGTAGGTGTGGAAGATATAAAAAGTAATAAAACGTCTAACAGATACTTGGTTTCTTCAAGTAATATGACGTTTCAAGACTGGTATCCTGTAGCAGTGGTTCTAACCCTCAGTGGTAACAGGCCTTTGGGGGCTTTGTGATCTCAAAAAGAGACAAGAATTGTCGACAGAGGAGTTATGGAGGGCGCTGAATGTTTATAAGATCCTGATGTTTCTTAGAAATAAGATACTTAGACCAAGTACAATATTGATAGTTTACAAACATTTTAAAAACAATCTTTGTAGGGATTAAAACATGAATTGGACAGAAACTTCATTGATGGCATGCCAATATTCCTTTATTTTTTTCTATAAATCCTCGCTTTCTGTTGCAATTTTCCTAAAGATCATCAATCCAGGAAAGTACATAAAAAATGACACATGGTGGATGTGAAAGTATATAGAAAATTAACCACAGTGTAATTTCTGTTTCTCTTTAATTAAATATTTTGCTGTTTCGTTTTGGGGTGATCGGTTTTACAAAGTTATTCAGTGAAAAACAAAACTCGGCTAGGATTGGCTGAAGATCACTGTTCACTAGAAGCTTCATTGATTACTCTATATGAGAATCCCATATCACAGCAAACATAATTATCATAGATGTATTCTACTATTTTACTTGCATTTTATTCACACTTGGATTTCTGCAATTTGACACGTGCCAAATTTGAACATTTTGTTGTGTAGTGTATATAGCCAATTTCCTTGACAATGTATTACACTATAGATGCTGTGTCGATCCCACAAAATGTAAAACACTGAAATTTGTGTCCGTCGGAATTGAACCCATCTCGTAACGTACATGTACTGAATGCAAGAAAACCTCTGCATTGCCACTCGAATTCCAAATCTCCCTCAAATCTATCTTACCAAACTTCCTAACAAGCAAAAGTCACATTATCGAATATAAATCTAAATACGCTAACATAAATAAGCACGTATAATATGGGTGTTCTATGTGAACGCTGGATTTTCTGCCAGGATTTTGGCAGCGTCCTACAACACATGCTTCACCCGAAACACCCATCTCGCTAATCAAGTAAGGGGCCGATTTGACACCTAAACAGGCGTATGCTTATTATAGAATCAACTCCCGAGAGTCGGATCCCATGTATTTCTGGAGAATCCTCTACGTTCACAATGTAAGATTTTTCCCTATGCCTAACGGAAACGAAGCGCGCTTACTTCGAATATTTGACCTTGAGGCTCACCACATGGTAAAACGTCAACCAGTTGCTGGAGTTCTGCCGGGGAATCGTCCAACAGGACTATGTCGTTCTGGAATGTAGGAAATTTTCTTTCTAATAATTCTATTTTCGCAGTGTCGGGATTTATCTGGACGTAATATATTTTTTGCATCTAAAAACGAAGAATAAGTCAGACTGGAGTTATATTATATACAAAAATACGCCGACGTTTATATGTTTATTGTTGGGAAATCCACATGACTGAGTAAAACGTTCAGCGTGGTAGCATACGCCATGTCGACAACCAGATTATGCTACTACTATTAAGGAAATAAGATGGGATTGTCATGGATAGAACGTCTTTGATGATAAGTCTGTTCAGCTAACGTTGACCTAGGGTTAAGTAATAAACAACAAGTACGAAAAAATAACAGCAGTAAGTTCAACAACAACAAGACATCATCGATTTTGTATTCTAGAGATTTTAACCCATCACTACCTTCATAATTAATGTAAGAGAAACCAAAGAGAAAATATATTAATGGACTTTCTGTCTTGAACCCATCTACCTCATAAAAGCAAATAATAAAACACAACAGCTGCAACTGGTGCTGAATTATCTTTAACAAGTTAGTATTTAGAAAGGATAATAAAAAAAAAAATCTGAAACCAAATAGAATACCACAATGCAAAGTTTAAAACTTTTTATGGGAATATTCTTACACATTTCTGAGCGCTGAAGGACAGGAGACATATTATAAGGAAGCTTTTTATCAAAGAGTATCTAAGTATACGTTTACGTTTTTGTTCGTTTTTGCCTTGCCTTTTTTCACATTAACAGGTCAAGCGCCATAACTTTTTGCTAAGAGATTTCGCTATTCATTTCCATTTTCTTTCTTTTCTTTGCCATATTTGTTTTCGATTTTTCTCTTTCTTTGGCCATTATGTATTCCTTCACAGTTCCTTTCATGCTTAACTATGAAATACTTTACATGAAATCTTGTAATGTATTTCAGATATAAGATTCTAAGATCTAGGGTTAGCTTGACCATGTTAAATTTTCTGCCTTTTTGATTTTATGATGCAAATTAGTCATTAAGACAACTAGTTAAGGCATCGCTGCTGGTTGTAAACAAATAAAAACGAAAGGAAAAACAGAAAAAAACACAGAGAGAGAGAAAGAGAGGGAGAGGTGGATAGAGACAGGTAGAGAGAGAGTGAGAAAGGGAAAGAGGTGTGCGAAGACAAAAACAAAAGAAGTATAAAGAGAAAGGAACAGAAAAACGGAGAGAAAATAGAGCGAAAGACGGAGAGAATAAAACACACACGCACACAAGCGATACTCTAATATACTCTTATATAAATAATATATTTATTACACACACAATACTCTTATATAAATAGATATGTATATACATACATACATACTTACATATATGTGTGTTTATGCATATGTGTGTATATAGTGTGTGTGTGTGTGTTTGTGTGTGTGTGTGTGTGTGTATCTCTGCGTGCGTGTTCATTGTGTGCCTGCGTGTGTGTGTGTGTGTGTGTGTGTGTGTGTGTGTGTGTGTGTGTGTGTGTCTGTGTGTGTGTAAGAGATAGAGAGAGTGGGAGAAAGTGACAGAAAAATCAAATGCACACACAATGGAGAGAGACACAGAGGGAGCGAAGGGGAGATGAAAATATAAAAAAGTGAAATCGATAGCCTAATAGCTGAAAAATACTGTGGACATAGCTTAATGTTTGCATCATTCTCGGTCGTGTTATCTTTTTAAAACTTACGTGTGTTAGAAGCAGAGACCTTGTATAGAGGCAAATGTCTACTTTTTAAGAGGATCGGTGTTGATTATAGAAGTAACACGTTTACATATATCTACGATAGTGCAGGGAATGCGGAAGAATACGAATAAGGGAACACTAAAATAGTGTGTGTGCGTTTCTATGTCCATGTGTTTGTGCGCGTATATGTTTCTGTTGAGTGGGTGTTGGTGTGCGAACTTAAAGAGCATGATCTGTAATAAAGAATTGCCAACAAGCATAAAAAAAAAACATTAAATCAAATAGACGCGTAAAAATGATCAAATGAGAAAACATGGACAAACAAATAACCAAATAGGTAAACTGCTACAAGAGATGGTGGATTCTTTCCTTCTTTTCTGAAATTTATCGGCCATTCGAATACAAGAAGCAAAGTAACGTTCTTAAAGATGAAAGGAATGATATTAAATCTAAAATGGCCACCGATCCGATCCGTACTTCCGCCTAAACATTACTTATATTCACTTATTTAGTGTTGATTTTTCGTTATTTTTTTCTTTTCGCTTCCTGTAACGTATTCGAATTAAAAGACTGCCTTAGGCAAGTCAGCATTAAATATAGTAGAAAGTTCTCACATCATAGGCATATACTTCAATGGTATACAATGAATAAAGAAAAGCGCTATCTAATTTCTTTTTCGTCTTGCTTTGACATTCATCTGCCTCTTCTAATATTACTATAAACATTCCATTCTCCACACAGCATGCTTGATCTTAACTACATGTAAGTTACATAGCCCCATCATACCTTATCTTATTTTCCTCTTTTCTGGCCAACTATCTCATATTGGATCCTTAATTCTAGTTCTAAACGCTAAGCACAAAGTTTCTCTCTGATATCTTTGACATTTTGCAGCTTTTCTTTTCATTCGCATCAATTCTCCAATAACTGTGATATTACGGCACGACAGCGTAAACTAAACATTTATCATTCAATCTTTTGTTGATGGTCTGTTGAGACAATTGACACCATCAAACATGTATAATCCATTGCGTATTCCTGAGGCAAAGGCAATAGTGAAACAGATAAGTCTCCGAACCCTGTTTCGTTTCCAGGTTACTCTTCCCTCTCGGAAACTTAACTGCAAAACAATAACACTAATAGTGAGTGCATTTCTCTGCTCTACCACAGTGTCAGTAAACTTTGCTTTTAAACTGTGGGGCACAATAAGCAGAATGATTAGGAGAAACATCTGGATAAATTATAGTAGAATATTATCATCTTATCAAAACTGTCTACTCGGAGCCCGTCTCACAGTGGAGAAGCAGCTAAGAGTTAACTATGATATATCGTTCTTAATAAAAGTTACTGCTTTCACTTATGAAAAAGATTTACCTGTTATTTCATTTTATCGAACGGGGTTTTCTCGTCGAGTCGAAATATGTACCAAAGCACTGTGTAAAACATCCTTAACTATGAATGACTCTGGCATTCAGTGATCAAAATATATTTATATATTCATTACAATAGCACATCAACACAGCATAAAGTTGTATTAGTGGAACTGTTAGTGTCCAGATGTCTTTCGGGTATATGTTCTAACACTTTCCGTTCTGAGGTCTGCGATGACATTTGTACTGTGCTCTGTGTCCAAGCCTGCAGCCTTTTCCTTGGGTAACATAAGTGATGAGGAGACGTGCAAAGTAGTGGCCACCTTACATATGCAATTGCCAATGGTTTCAAGAATGTTGCCCAAACTTGTACATATGACTGTTGATCTTTGACCGGTTGATGCTTCCTAAGGATAATAATAGTGGTAAGAATAAGGTAGGAATAAAGTAGACGGAAGGAAGTAGTGAATTGTATGTAAGTACATATATGATGATATGTGTGTGTGCGAATATATTTCCGTGTATGCACATGCATATATACGTATCTATCTATCTATCTATCTATCTATCTATCTATCTATCTATCTATCTATCTATCTATCTATATATATATATATATATAATAAATATAATATAATATAATATAATATAATATAATATAATATAAATAAAATACCCACACACATATATTAAAAGTAATTTAAGTTAATTTCCGGTCACAGAGTAACCAATGGTTTCGCATCCACAAAGGCCTAACCCTTTGGGTGCGAAACCATCGGTCACTCTATGAGCAGGCATAAACTTAATTACTTTTAATTACTTCTCTATGCTTTAGAGTGTACTTTCTTTTCGGATATATGATACATTGACGATATCTATCTATCTATATATGTATGTGTGTGTGTGTGTGAGTGTGAGTGCGTGTGTGTATGTATGTATGTATGTATGTATGTATGAATGTATATATGTATGTATGTATGTATATAGAGAGAGAGATGCACACACACACACAAACTTACATAGAGGGAACTCAGCTTACATTTGATGATTCTTCATGTCTTTTTTTTCAGGCATTTCTTGATGTATTGGAGAGTGGTCATCGGTTTAAGAAAGCAGGAATATTAAAGTCGCACTTGAGAAGAAAGTTAGAAATATATGACGGACTGGAGGCCATCTGAAAGTTGAAAAACAGGTACCTATTTCACGATTATTTGCGCCGGGTTTCATAATGCCGACTTTATGACTACAGCTCAATGCTCTGTGAACACGGAAAAGCCTGTAAAACCTGATGTGTACATCGTGGAGAGGACGTTTCCCTAAATTGTGATGGTTTTGTGTGTGTCTCTAGTGAGAGTGATGTCATGTGAGAGTGTATGCAGCACTACATATTTGATATGGGCCTGAGCTCAATTCAAACGTCTATGGGAAACTGCTGCAAACTGTGGTCAAACCTTGGCTGTAGAGGCTTACTGCTGGAAGACTATATATGTGGCCGCTGGATTTGGTTATTTGCCATACTTCCGGAAGCCCTAGTTACTGACCCCCAACTTCTCCCGACTGTAATCGCATGGAATATCATGCGGGAGGTGCGATGAAGAAAGACACCAACTGCTCTTACTGCAACAGCAAGGCCGTGCTGCTGGTCAACATCAAGGAGGAATATTCGAATATCTGTCTATAGGCACACTGAGGAACGCTTCCGCTACTTTCCGGACTTGCCTTGAGAGAAACAAAACACATCAATAGGAAATTTTAACCGAATGTGATTACTGCATATATGATGAAGGGAATGCTGGTACGTTATTTAAAAAAAAAGAACTATTAATATATAACATCAAAGGCAATTCATAGAAAGAGAAGGAGGAGGAAGACAGTGATTAGCAGACAATTGAAAGTGGAGAAATATAGTGCGATAGATGAATATGAATAAAGGTTAAAGACATAGAATTAGATATATTTAGTGGGAGTGAAATGTAAGAAGACGGTGGTTAAAGGTCGAATTTTAGAGACTGGTAGAAATCACTTAAATAAGAATGGAGAAATATCATTTACATACGTTTGTTAGTTTACCCGACAGCTAGTTAAAGAGACAGTAGCAATTCTAGTGATAGTAACTAGGTTGGCTCGCTGATTAGTAGTTGACAGTGTAGAAAAAGGTTGTCTGTCAGTAGAGTGTGAAAGTGTAAGAAATGCACGGTGCTGACTAGAAAGGAAGAAATGATAAAGGTGGCATCGTCTTTCTTGCGGCCGAAAGTGCTGCTGTTGGTCATGGATGACGCAAAATAGCGTGTAGCTCGTTGGTCTGGCTGACACAAAAGAGAGGGTATTACTCCTTGGTCATAGCTGACACATATGACAAAGAGATAGGAAATTATGTCTGGTATATAGACTATGGTCAGTAATGTAGGTCAAACTTTGAACGAAGGACTGACCTTTCCTTGACCAACACAGGTCCTAGGGGTCCGAGTGCTTCCACTTCAAACTTCTGATGTTGAGAGGTTTCTCAGGCATAAACTCACACACACATACACACACACACACACACACACACACACACCCATACGCATATATATATATTTATATCGCGAGAGAGTGAGGGAGAGAGAGAGAGAGAGAGAGAGAGAGAGAGAGACAGAGAGACAGACAGACAGACAGACAGACAGACAGACAGACAGACAGACAGACAGACAGACAGACAGACAGACAGACAGATGGGAAGAAAGATAGATGCAAATGTTCGAAAGCTCTTGATGTGTTCTTTAGAAAGTATGCCAGATAATGCAGAACTGATATGTTATGAAATATTTACATGTCTATTTGAATACTTATTTTATAATGACTTATAACGACTATATGTTATGGCCCAGCGGTTAGGGCAGCGGACTCGCAGTTATAGGACCGCGGTTTCGATTCCCAGACAGGGCGTTGTGAGTGTTTATTGATCGAAAACACATAAACCTCCACGAGGCTCCGGTAGAGGATGGTGGTGAACCCTGCTGTACTCTTTCTCTCACTCTTACTTCCTGTTTTTGCTGTGCCTGTAATTCAAAGGCTCAGCCTTGTCACGCTGAATATCCTGGAGAACTACGTTAAGGGTACATGTGTCTGTGGAGTGCTCAGCCACTTGTACGTTAATTTCACGAGCAGACTGTTCTGTTCATCGGATCAACTGGAACCCGTGACGTCGTAAGCGATGGAGTGCCAACCACAACAACAATATGTTTGTGTTAATGGTATCCTAATTTTAAAGCAATGCTTAATATTTTACTTTCTAGCTTCCTTTATTGGTAGTTCTTTCCCTACTGCTTTTCTCTATATTTGAAGCCATTCATTCTATGCATTTACGCATACACATAACAAAAAGTTTTCCCGGAACACATGGATATATGAGAGTGTGTGTACGTGTGCGCGCATGCGCACGCGCGTGTGTGTATGTACGTTTATTTGTATATTGGTCTGTTTGAAGCATACACATAACTTTTATTTTTTACTTGTTTCAGCCGTTGTACTGTGGTGCTGCCCCGACACCGCCTTGAAGAGTTTAGTTCAATAAAACGACAACTGTACGTATTTTTAAAGCCTGGTACTTATTGAATCTGTCACTTTTGCCTCACTGACAAAGTCACAGAGACGTAAAGAAAGTAACATTGTTTCTGTAGCGATGAGGGGGGTGGGGACTCATACAAATATACACACACATACACACACAAAACACGCCCGCGCACTCTCTCTCTCTCTCTCTCTCACACACACACACACACACACACACACACACACAAAATTCATTCAAAAGGTACAAAAAGCAAAGGAAACGGACGACATGCGAAGTAGCAGCAAGTTATACGAGGTTGAGGCTCGTGGATATGGAAATATGTATGTGTATATATATATGTGTGTGTGTGTGTATGTGTGTGTATTTGTGTGTGTGTGTATACACACACACGACAAGCGCCTTTCAGTTTCCGTCTACCAAATCCACTGACATGGATTTGGTCGAACCAAGGCTATTGTCCAAGACGCCTCGCAGTGAGATTGAACCCGCAACTACGTAGGTAGGAAGCAAACCTCTTAACACAGTCGAGTTAACAGAGACTTTTCTTGTTTTTAGATAGCCTATATATGTCAACATATTTTAGACACACATCAAATATTATTTTCTTGAAGCAAAAAAGGAAAGAAATCTTGGACGAAATAATCCTTATTTCAATTTATGACGTTCAATTTAACATTTTGTAATATATTACATTACCCGGTACATTTAATATCTCTACCCTCGATTTTTTTTTCTTTATTGCGTCAATACCAGACTTTTCTCGTGCCCCCCACCCTCGCCCACGTTTTTGCATTATTATTTGAATCTACTATCCTTCTACAATAATTAGAATCATATCGAATAAAAATCACCATAGCAAACAGTATTTTGCAAAGCCAGTATCGGCGAAACTTTGAAAGAGACTGTCATTATTATGTATTTATAATAAGAATTATTTATAACTAAAATTATTCTCTCTCTACCTATCATTAATATTGATTTCATCGCTCAGTACATATTTAGTGTACACAAGTACACAAATCTTAGAACAGGCAGCTGATGTTTATATAAACAGATGAATTACTTATTTCTCTGTGGTTTGTCATGTGATGTGGATACGTCTAATGAGATTTCAATAAGGGTCGAAAATCGATCAAGACTCTTCATCATATTTTTCAATCTAGAAAGAAGTGAATTTAACATTTTGTATATATATATTACGTAGGTTTATACATATTAAATCACACCGTGAAACTGTGGACTGGGTTCTTAGCTGCCAGGCGTCTGACACTAAATACAGTGTTAAATACTTATAGTATGCAAATTAGTAATTATGTGGAGCTGAGAGATTTGATGTGTAAACAGATTCACTACTTGTTTCCCTAGATTTTCAAGTGATGCAGACAACTCTGGTGAATCTTCAATACGGGTCAAAAATCGATTAAATCTGTTTAATAATTTTTTTCAGTTTCTCAATCTATGGAGGGGTGGGGAATAGGTATATTTATTTTGTTAATATATCTGCTACGTAGGTCTATATACATATAAATGTAGCAGGCCAAAACCTCGAAGTGACCCTGACGACCGCTCTTTTGTAGAATAATCCTCAATACTCCACCTATGAATAAACTTAAATTTAATTTCAGATTCAGGCAGCGAAACGGAGAAAATGCAGACTACAAATGTTCTTTACCTAGGCGATCCTCTGATGTAATAGTTACTTAACTATGGGTTTTCAACAAGGCTATCATCAGGCTGAGATAAAATGAAGATTGTATTTTCTCGTGGAATTTGCAAGTTAACTCACTGCAGAATCTTACGTAGTTTCTACACTTGGATCTCAGGATCTTACATTTGTAAATCGATGTATATATATATATATATATATATATATATATATATATATATATATATATATATATATATATATATATATATATATATATATATATATATATATATATATATATATATATATATGTATATATATATATATATATATATATATATATATATATATATATATATATATATATATATATATATATATATATATATATATATATATATATATATATAAATATATATATATATATATATATATGTGTGTGTGTGTGTGTGTGTGTGTGTGTGTGTGTGTGTGAGTATGTGTTTTGTATGCTTGTGTTTGCGTGCATGTGTACACTCACATATATGTGCTTGTTTATACGAGAGTTTGTGTTTTATATTGGACATAGCCAGTATTCGTCGAAGCCATACCTAACTTAAAAATATCTTCTCATGCTATTGTCTTTGCGCAACCAACTACAGGCAAATAAGGATATGCACTATAATAGAACCAAGTAAAAGCGATTTTATTGAGCGAACCTTTCAAAATTCATCTGGCGAGAAACTCCAAGACCGAAGGATGCACCACAAACATTTGTACAGTATCTCACCTGTGCAAGATGAGTTGAAACCATAACTGTGGTTAATAAGGTATCTCGTCAATTCTATTTTCTGGTCTTTCATTTGATATATATATATATATAATATATATGTGTATATATATATATATATATATATATATATATATATATATACATATATATAGCGAAAGAGAGAGAGAGAAAGAGATAGTGAGAGTGAGATTGACATTGTTTTCTGAGATATTCTGGTAAATTTCTTTTAAAGATTCTTGTATTATATGTGATAAGATTTCAATCAATAAGATTTTAGAGTGGAACACTGTTACTCTTCGCAACTAATAAACCATATGTATGAGATGTGATGTCGGGAACATACTCGCAAGAAAAATATAAATTATTAAAATTCATATATGTGTGTGGGTATGTATGTATATATATATATATTGAAAAGATACTGATAATAGATATAGGCAGGTACCCTTCAAGCATTCTAGTATAATCCAAGTGTTATGATTAACTGAGTAGAATTGTAAGGAATAACCTAGGATTATTTAAGGTGAACAATCCGAATGTACTGAGTCCGATGGGTGATGGGTAAAATATGGTGTATATATGACTGTAATGGTAAAATCTGTGAATATAATTCTCCTTATTTATTTGAATTGTCTTGGCTATATAAACACACATACATGGACACAAACGTACATATATATATATATATATATATATATATATATATATATATAAATAAGGATAAGATCGATATTTAAAATATTGATTTTATCAAGTGGCCAGCATGGGAATAAAAACCATCAAAGGTAACAATTATCTTAAATTATAATATAGGGTATCTAAGAGATACCGCCACGCTGAAAATAGCAGTCAAATCTTGACTCTAAACCACAATAAATGTTCATATAGCACAAAGAGCGAAGACGAAGATGAAATAAATTAGTAAAAGTACTGCATAATTCCAGATCCCGGATTTCTGGCTTTGCATAATAAATGCTTTGCCTTCATCAGTGAAATATACTAGGCAGGCAATTTAAACTGGTCGTGTGCATACGTGCATATATATGTATGTATACGTTCGTATATGTAAGTATATTGTATGTTTATATATATATATTTGTATTTATGTGCTTTTCTGAGTATATTTCACTGATGAAGGCAAAGCATTTATTATGCAAAGCCAGAAATCCGGGATCTGGAATTATCCAGTACTTTTACAAGTTTATTTTATCTTCGTCTTCTCTCTTTTGTGCTATATGAACATTTATTGTGGTTTAGAGTCAAGATTTGACTGCTATTTTCAGCGTGGCGGTATCTCTTAGATACCCTATATTATAATTATATATATATATATATATATATATATATATATATATATATATATATATATATATATATATATATATATATATATATATATATATTTAACCTTAGATCATCTTTCCACTTCGGACTCAACACAGGCCCCTCGTCCTTATGACTCTCCCCTTTACGACAATCCAATACTTTTCTTTATTTATTATTCTTTTATATATTTATATATATATATATATATATATATATATATATATATATATAATTTTTTATTTGTTTACCCCCCCCATCCACTTTACATTATATCCATTATTCACTTTTTTATTACAATCACTACAATTTTCCACAATTTATTTCATCTCTTCCTACACGCACACATACCCACACACAAAAAATACACGCACCCATACACACACAGGTAAGCACACCTACCCCCCAACACATCACACACACACAACACATATGCATGCACTTACACGCTCAGACTCGCCCATTCACTTATACAAACGCACATACACACGCACACTTGCGCATACACACACTCGCTAACAATCACGCAAACATACACACACACACACACAAGCATACACACCCTTGCACACATAACCCATATATACCCCATTCACAAATACC
>NC_142935.1:35654621-35659621 GCF_046866305.1 Octopus bimaculoides
CAAAAGCTGACCCAGCTAGAATTATATTAGTTTCATTTTTTGGAACATGACCAGCAATTCCTAATAAGGGAATACATCGATTAGATCGAGTCCAGTGTTTGACTGGTACATACTTTATCGACCCCGAAATGATGAAAGTCAACCACGGTGGAATTTGAACTCACATCGTGAAGACGAAATGCCGCTAAGCATTTTGCACGACGTGCTAACGATTCTGCCAGCTAAAAAGTGTGCAACAGCAGCTGCAATATTTTGTCTAAAAGAAGTTTCACTTTGAGACTTCTTTACTAAGAACACAAAACTTGATAGCAGGTCTCGGATTGACCATTACATTTAGAAATTGATGAGGTATAAATGATGCTGAGTACAAATATATATTTGAACACACACACACACACGCACACGCACGCACACACACACATATACGCACAACACACACACATACACACGCACGCACACACACACGGATACACACACACACGCATACACACACGCACACACACACACGCATACACACACGCACACACACACTTATTGTTAGTTCTCTTAATATCGACAGAGCGGTGAGCTGGCAGAATCATTACCATGTAACAGAAGATGCTTCCGTTCTGAGTTCACATTTCGCATTAGTCAGTTTTAATATTAGTTGTCCAAGCCTCTCCTATCACGAATACTTACGAACAGATAGACAGACAGACAGATAGATAGACGGACGGACGGACAGACAGGCAGGCAGGCAGACAGACAGACAGACAGACAGGTAGATACATATATAGATAGATAGATATACATTCATAAATATATATATATATATATATATATATATATATACACATACATGGTGAAACGAAGAGAGACAGTCGGTTATATATGCAGATACATAGAAAAACAAACATTAGGCAGGCAGGCAGACATATATATTTAAATGCTCGCTTTCGATATAAACTTCGTTTCATCCTAATTTCAAACACGAGCTCACTTTCAATTATTTCATAATATAGTTTTCAATTTTAGCCTGGCGTTCATCAACAAAAATAGCTATATAGTTAAAAGAGAATTTATTTCATATACATGCTTGATTCGATTTTTGCTTAACTTTCCATATAAGTAAATTAATTCCAACTTTTAACTCATCGATAAAAAGTTTTACCTCATTATTCATATATTTCGATAACTTTCAGCTGTTACAAAATTTGCTCACAACTTTCGAAACAACAATGGAAAAAAAAATTCGCTCATTTCCTCTATATATAAACTTCTAGTTATCTTTCAAAATAATTAGATTAATTGCGGTTTCAAAGTTTTCCTCGAAATTATTCAATTAGGCGAAATTCTAATTACTTACTATTAGGTATTTCATCATCGATCATATGATAATTCATGCATCGTTCAGTGAGTCCTCATTAATGCAATATTTTTCTCTTCCGTCTCGTCAACTAATGTCGGAAATCCGCTCGACAATAATAAACGCAACGTACTTTATTTTCATTTAGTAACTACTTCATTGTCGCATATTTTCTTAATATATTTATGGCAATTACATTATATATTTCTTTTAATTACGCATCAGAAGGTCTACTGACAAAGGAGACATATTTCAAGTAAATGAGTTATACAGGTAAACGTATTTCATTTTTCTTTTAGATTCTTCATTCAATCACATCTACTGCATACAGCTACGCAGTCTCACGTTCCATTAAGCTTCCCATCTATATTCTTCGATGAAGTGAAATCCACTTTTTTCAATCATTCATATGACTCTCTTCAATACATTCTTTTCTGTTGTGGCATATTTTCCATTAGCATCTCTTTTCACATGCGTATATTTCTTACAAACACGATAAGCACACTGAGCACAACAACAACAACCAGCAATATACCTATATTTAGAGGGTGGGGGGAAAATACAAACATTTTCCTATACAGGCATGTATTTCGTTGTTTTTTCATTACATTGGTCCGTTGATACATCATTTCAGTCATTTCAGTATTTCAGTGCTTGTTGCTCCAATAATAATTTTCATTTTTGAGCTCTTAAAACCTGTTTAGAGTTGCATATTTCAAGATAAATTAATATGTGAGACAGGACAAATACAAAGCCTGGGAGGGCACCATTGAAACCACAACCGACATTGAAAACAAGTGTCATGTGAAAGATAAGAATCATGACTGGATCGTTTTACTCGTTTCTAGATCAAAACGTAGTGACCTTATAATAAATTATATAATCTTGATATCAAAGAAGATTATCTTTAAAGACTATTGTTCAAGCGCTTTTATTACATGTAACTGACTGCACAAATTGAATGTGTAGTTCCACGTCCATGATACTAGCAGAAAAATCATTTACAGTAGAATTGTGCTCACCTCAAATCTCCCCTTTCCTCAAGAGGTAACTACTTTCCGTTTAGGCTATCAATTACATAAGCAAAAATGAGGGCTATAACCTACAAAGTGAAACACTTGACAAGAATTGCACTATATTTACCAAAGTCCCTGCTCTCACATGGGCAGCTGTATGCATCTTTCTCTAAAATGTGTAAAGGTAAACAGATTTCAAAATGTTCACATCAAAAGAAGAAAGAACAACTAAAAATGTGATATACGAAGATGCTTAATAAGATGAAGGTTAAAATAATGTTTAAAATTACGTAACAAAAGACGAAAAAGTAAACATCAAATAAAATAATCTTCCTTGTATTGTTCCAATTTTAGTATATGTACAGCCGTAGCTAGTACAATATGATATGATGAAGAACAAACAACCATACTGAAAAATTCAAATTCTGGACAATCAAGTGTGGTTGGGTGATTAAGCAATTTGTTTTCCAATCAAGTGGTATTGAACTCAGTTCCACTGCGCGGCACCTTGTCGCAAGTGTATTCTACTTATGGGCCAGAGTCAACCAAAACCTTGCGAGTGGATTTAGAAAGGTAGAAACTAAAAGAAATCTGCCGTATATATGTTTGTATATTTGTGCGCGCGTGTGTGTGTGTGTGTGTGTGCGCGCGCGTGCGTGTGTGTGTGTGTGTCTGCGCGCGCGCGTGCGTGTGTGTGTTTTTGTATGTGTGTTTGTGTGTGTGTGTGTACATGTCTGTATATATGTGTCTTTGGTGTTTGTAACATCCACCTCTTGACAACCGGTTTTAGTTCGTTTGCGTCCTCGTGACTTTGCGGCAAAAGAGATTGGTAGAACAAGTACCAGACGTTAAAAGAATAAGCGCTGATTCGATTTGTTCTCTTTCAAGTCGGTGCCCCAGCATGGCCGAGGTCCTATAACTGAAATACTGCAAAATAAAAATAAAAAAATAAAATGAAGCATTACATATAATAATATTACTAGACATAAAGAGTAAATACATGTATAATAAAGCATAAATATAAGGGAGAGGTATACGGCTATAAATTTAATAATATTTAGAAATGAACAAAGCGAACCTTCAAGTAAGAAGTATTGAATTGAAAGGCAAAACATGAAAAAGAAAGCAGATATCTCAATTTATGGAACAAATAATACACATACCATAATAAACAATATAAACCCAGTAATGCAGAACTAATTAAACATGTAAAAACAAAGACTAAAATCTAACTTGAAGTACCAAGAACATAACCTATACTATACATCTAGGAATATTTATTTATATGATGAAGTATATAGCCAAGCATTCTGAACACTTGAAATAAAAAAAAAACTAAGAAGATAACCCGCTGTATAGATTAAGGAAAATATACATACATGATGAAGTATAAAATCAAACATTCTGGACACTTTTACTGTAACCAAATATGAAGAGACCTAAATTCAATCAAACATGAGGTTGACAGATTATAACTAAGAAACATTAAGTATATAGAGACTTCAAAGTAGAATATAACGACATAGACAGGAGGCGATGGATGGAAGTAAATCGAAATGATATACAAGTAAAGAATGTTTTAAGATGAAGATAATAAAAAAAACCAGATACACTAATAAGTTCCCAAAAGAATACACCTTAAAGTACAACAAAATTCAGATTATGTAACGACACATGGAAAGCTTTAAAAGTATTTCCCTAAATCAGCATGAGTAGGGATGAGGGGAAATTTATAACGAGAAAAGATACGTAAACTATAACTAGAAAAAACAGAGGTAAAGTAAAATGACTAGCAAAGAACAACATAAGGCCAGGTACAAAAAAAAAAATAAACAGAAAGAAAGAACAACCAAAATGACTAATAACCAGAGCAAACTATAAAACAAATAATGTAATATTCAGAAATGAACTTGTGCGGAAACGAAATCAGAAAAACTTTTGAACAAATTTATTCGTTCGAGATATCCAGTTTACTACAAGGTTCTCGATCATCAATCAAGGTTCCATTTGGCGGTTTCATTTCTGACTGACCCTGCACCTCAGTGCCCAGTACAACATTGTTATCTTGCAAAGTTTTCAGATCTTGATTCAACTTCTTTAGGCGTAACTGATAATCAGAAACATCCGTATCCATTATTCAGTTTAATTCAAGTTGTCGCGCATCAACATCGTTTATTGCTCGTAGTTTTATTTCATCGTACTCCACGCATCAGTATCGAACAAAATACGGTCCAATGTAACAAGTACTAAGGTCTTTCTCTTGTATATTCAATTCAGGAAATGACAATCATAGTTGTAATAAATACCAAAGTAATCATTACTGAATAACATATCCAAACACATTCTCCACTACTGACCTAAACGAATGCAAACCTCAATTTGTATCAGCTCTAGCTAACATCTGGGGAATATTGCAAAAGGTAAGATTATATATCAGATTATTTGCTCTCCCAGTCTTTCATCTCAGTTGTTAAAATAGAAAATCAGCAGGTGGCGATAGCCTTGAGACTAATTTCACTAACATTCTTTATATTAGAATATTGGAGAAAACAAAGAGATCGATAAGAACTGACAGCTAGGAGAGAAGAAATATCCCGATTTGGTATTTGTTTTAACTACCCACTTATCCGCGCTACTGG
>NC_142935.1:35664621-35672121 GCF_046866305.1 Octopus bimaculoides
TGCCACAAATATATTATAGGTGCTATATTAGTTCATCAACATCATCATCATCATCTAACAAAGATATTGCCTGTGAATTTCCGCAAAAGTACGAATACTTGTAACGAATAGTTAATCAAATGGTAAGACACTGCTAATTAGCATATATATTGCCAGAACTCTGGACTGGAATTGAATGAGAGATAGTATTGGGAGATATTTTGATTCTGTTTAATAATAATAAAAAAAAATAGATATTATTCATGTGTGTCAAAGTCAAAGCATTTCTCGGGCCAGCAGGATTACACATAGAAAACATATGTACCTATGAGAAGAATTAAATGATCTTTAATTTGTCATTCCAGCCTACACATTCTTCAGTGGAATCGAAAATAGATACAAGATGTGATCGAAAAACAATGATCATCAATTGTTGTTTGCAGTAGAAAACTACGAACTGCTCTAAACCGTCTTCCGTATTCACCTCTGGAAATTATAATAGAATATTAAATAAAGAGGTGTATATATATATATATATATATATATATATATATATATATATATATATATATATATATATATATATATATGTATATATATATATATATATATATATATATATACATATATATATATATTGTCTAAGCCTTAAACAGGACGGGTTATCGCCCTTAGGTCTTCCTGTCAACAAAATCTTATGGTCCCAATCATCGCACAGGGAATGTCCTCTCTTAGGTTGGTACCAGTGCGCAAATATCATTTACAGCCCTAATCGACAAACGGGGAATCTCAAGCCAATTGCAGGTAGCGTCTAAAATGCAGGCAGGGGCTATAGCTCTCTTTTCTCCGGAGTTTAAGAGCGTCTCTGAGTCAAGCGTGTTTTTAACAATCCTTATCCCTTCTGCCATGCAAAGCTTTGCATCGTCCGCTTCCGTTTATTTAGGACTCCGGTTGTCCTATAGGCTTCTATGAAACACTATGAAATTATAATTCTTAAATGTGACGGCAATAAGCCAGGGTATATGTTAGTGTGATGGTAGCACAAATGTCACAATACATAGAGGTATGGGTTTGTGTCTCATACGTACGGCAAACCCTACTTTTTTTCCGTCAAAGTCTTATATGCCCCAATATTAGGCTATTTACCTAGCGTCAAACATTGCGTAGTGAGTGAAACTTGGTAGAGAGAATCTGTATAAATGTGTGGTGTGTAAATTCCAGGTAAAATTTACATGATACAAACTCGCCTCATATTTTGTCACGCTCTATCTCAGAAGTACCTTAAAAGTATATGTGTCTCAGAAATGCCTATACGTTAACTCAGGGGTAGTTAAATCAGTTGATGGGAGAAATGAATGCTCATCAATTGCACAGCAAGAAGCTGCAACCACCGAATGTGCTTGTATGTTTACTTATGTGTTTGTGCATGTGTGTGTAAGAGAGAGAGAGAGAGAGAGATATAGAGAGAGAGAGACAGACAGACAGATAGACAGACAGAGAGACAGAGAGAAAGGGACAGAGACAGAGACAGACACAGAGACGGAGAGAGCTAGAGAGACAATTGCCGACTAATAACATAACAGCATTGGTTATCTTCTGGTTATTACATACATTCATTTAATGAATCTCTACAAATGATTTAGCTAATATTACGAAACAGAATAAGAGACACTCTACACTCACACGTGCGCACGCACGAATACACACACACGTGCGCACGCGCACGCACACACGCACACACACGTGCGCATGCACATACACACACATGCACACGCACGTACACGAAAAGATACAAACACACACACACACGCACACACACAAGTACGTAAGCACACGTACGAAGAACGCAGAAAGTGAAAGCAAGCAATTTAGTTTTTTGTTTGTTTTTTGTTTTTTTTAAAGAGAGGAAATTTCAATGACGATTTCATTACGTTTATTGCATCAATTTAAGAATCGTATATAAACATTCCTAGACAAGTAAATATCCTATGGTTGCTGGGAAACGATGCTAAGAGAAGAGAGAAAGACGAAATAAAGCAGAGCTTGAAATGGAATTCTAGAATTGCCACTTAAAATTCCATAATATTATCTTAATAATTCTGAAGGAAATATGTTAAAAACATAGACTTTCTTATTTCATTTATTTATTTTATTCTTTCTGCGACTAATTTTTGGCTGTTGCTCAGATTCTCGGCATGAGGACTACAAATGTTGCCATTCTTTCAGTTTTACCCCAGCGTATTACTGGTACATATGTGATTTGAAGTGCGTATATTAATTGAAATGTATATCAACATCTGGTAGAAATGGCTGCTAGATTTTACTCATGAAACATTCTAAAACCTTAAAAAGACCCGACACGTTTGATACACGTTTTTGTATTATGTTTGTATGCTTATGCGTGTGTGTATTTGTGTGTGTGTTTGTGTGTGTATGCTTGTGTGTGTATGCATGTGTGTGTGTGTATGTATGCGAGTGTAGGTGTGTACAAAGCATACGTTCATTCTATTAAATATGTAGGTGCAGACGTGGGGCTGCGTAGCAAGACGTCTGCTTCCTAAGCACATGGTTCTGAGTTCAGTTTCAATTAATGGTAGCATGTATAGGTGCCTTCTCCTATAGCCTTGAGCCGACCAAAGCCTTGCGAGTGGATTTGGTAGACGGAAACTGAATGAAGACCGTTACATATGTGTATGTATATATGGTGTCTATGTGTGTCTCTGTCCACCAACACCCCACTGCATTTCAACAGCCGGTATTGCTTTCTTTACGTCACCGTAAGTTAATGGTTAGGTTAAAGAGACCGATAGAATAAGTACCAGGCTTATAAAAGAAATAAAAGAAGTACTGGGGTTAATTCATTTGAATAAAAATCCTTCAACGCGGTGCCCCAGCATGTCCACAGTCTAGTGACTACAACAAATAAAAAATAAGAATATACTTTGTACATTTATCAAACACACTTTAAATATACCGACGTAGCTTTTAGCAATGATCAATCTTATCATCCTAATAAAAATCCAAACTACTGAAGCTAAAACTTACTGTACAATATCCTACGAAAACATCATGCATATGATATGTCAATATGTTTCTATAAGATCATTGTAGCAACATGAATATTATAATTCCGGTACAAACTGGGGAAAGGGAAAGGAATATATTGAGAACCTACTAAATAATAAAATGGTACCGGAGAGAACAGTAAGAACCGTAGAAATCTGTGGTATGATTGTACTTCTAAACTTCTTTGGGTGGAATGTTAAAGTACTGTTATAAACCACTAGTAGCTGCCACCTACCACCAAACCAAAGCCTGGTACACCATACACTACTAAACTGTTAGTCTTCAGGATAATAGCTTGACGGTATTGATTTTTATTCTCCGATTAAACCGTTTATCCTACCTGATCATTGAGCATAGTAAACATGAGAATAATTCCAGTAAATTCTCTTACTTCTTTCTTTTTCTTTTTCTTTTTTCTTTTTTTTTTTTGTTAACGACCTGCACTTATATGGGTCAAGTATGAAACAAATTGAGAAAGCAACTGCAGCTCATAACACATTTCTCTGAAGACCCTGGAATGAAATTTGATGAATTTAAACATTTATTTTTGGTGGTAAAACTTGACCACCTTCAAAATGTTAACCATGAACAGCTTTAAAATACTGCCTCTACTCACTGGTAAAAGCACAGGGTGAAAACGTCATCTATGATAGACCCATTAAAAAAGAGAAATCAAGGAAAAAGTACTTCAATAGAGTTTGAAAAAATATGGTCTACTCATTTCTCAGTTTACAAGCATGTCTTCCACAGCATATTTGCAGTGCCTATTTTCAACCCCACATTTGGTCCTTTAAATGACAAATGCAGGGCTTTAACAAAATTCCCCATTCGCAGTCTACTTAGTCCAAGCATGGATGATGGCTGTGGTCTTAAATCTGTATTTATGTAATGTGAAGTAGGTTTTGTGACCTATGAAGCAGCATTGGCAGCGCACGAACAGAGCATGGACTATTTCACTTGGAAGATAGTGCGTGGGTACTTGCACGAAAAGTGCAAGTCATGGAAGAAATAGATCATATCAAATGCTTGGTGTGGAGTACAGACAACTATATGACATCACACTTGAAAGACTACCTCCATGCAATTCAGAAACAAGAGAATTCTAGCAAGTACCTACAGCATAATATGCAACAGACATTGATCGACAACAAATGTAGCCTCTGCAAAAGTAAAACCTAAGACATCAATCACATTAATGCCAGCTAGAAGAGAAAGTCTTCTAGGTATTATGAGATATGATGCGGTGACATGGACATTCTGGGACAGACCAAGGAAAGAGAAAATACCAGCAAAAACGAATATGATAGACCGAGGGATTAAAAGAATATTTGTAGGACTGAAATATTGTTTTCAAATTTTGGTGCGAGGTCAGAAATTTTGGTGGGAGAGGATAGTTACATCTAACTCAGTGCTCAACTGGTACTTGGTTTATCGACCTCAAAGGGTTGAAAGGCAAAATCGGCCTCCGTGGAATCTGAACTCAGAACATAAGAAGAGAACGTAAGAACTCAGAAGAGGGGCGAAATGCCACAAAGCACTTTACTAGGCATGCTAAAGATTCTGCCAGCTCACCTCCTTTATGGTGGAACATGTATGTTAAAACAGCTTTTAAGCTCAAACACAACCAACCATGTATTATAGAGTGGGACGACGAGAAAAAAAGTACTCTGTTGAGAAAATAAGGTGCCTTCTCGATGCTAATGCTGTCAGAAAATATATATAAAAAAAAAACAGAACGTCTATGGGCCGTTGATAAGGTTTCAAACCCAGAACCACAGATACACTTTCAGTCTCATGCCCATTGGAGCAACAACATACTTATCAACCCACATGAAGCAATGTATGTATAAATTTGAGGAATTAATGTGACTCCTTAATTCATAATGATTACGATGTTAGGGATATTGGAAATCTGCAACTCATTCTTAGTTGAAGTGAATAAACAAAACAGGATACTTTCGTTTACAACAGGATACTTTCGTTTAGCCCATCGAAATTATTTCTAAATCGAAAAGGGACAAAGAAAGCATATGCACGCATATAAATAAATATGTATATAGTAATCTTGCTTCTTTTTGACGAACATGGGAATAAGCAAACGGACTATTAGTCTTATATTTAAAACGTTGTCTCAGTGCTGGTGGTATGTTGGTTGGTGGTGGCGTTACTGGTGGTAGTTTTATTCGTTGTCCAACAACTTCTTTTAGGCGAGTCTTGTTTACTTCACCCATGTGAGGACTTTAATTCTGTACTCTATTAAGAGAAACGACAAGGTGTAGATCATTCTGCGCCATTTTTTTTACAGGAAGCAGGAAATATTTGAGTAAAGTTAATATAGTCGATATATAGTTTGAAGTAGAAATATGTTGTGAAGTGAGTTCTTCCTTAGTGGAAGGCTTGGTTGGATTTCCAAGTTGAATAGCAGTTTCTGATGCTCCGTAGAAATCACAGAATAAAGGCAATGCGGGAGCATGTGAGGAGGGGTTTCCCTAATAAATGGGTGAATACAGAATCAAGATTTTTACAGAGAGAAGAAGCGTCTCATTGCATTGGGGGTCGAGGGAAAAGACAGACAAGATAAAACACGGAAAGAAGGGAAACATTAACAAACTGCCTTATAGTTAAAAGTAGCAGCGGGTGGGAAAACAGAAAGAGAAAGAAAGATGAGAGATAAAGAAATAAGAGAGAATAAAAGATCGAAGATCGTAGTTAACATCTTATTGTTGTCAAAGAAGAAACAGCATTTCTTTAAGATGCAAGAAAATGTTTTTGACTGAGCGAAGTAAAGAGAAGAGAAAACGAGACATGAGCTCGTAAAAATTATAAATCAGAACGATAACAGAAAAAAAAATGAAAGGATGAAACCAAAGAAAAAATGTGGGGTATGTGAAAAGTCTTTCGACTCGGTCATGTCATAGGTGTAAGAAGTGGAAAACTTTACGAAGAAGGAAAATCATTTTAATATTTTCGAAGGAACGAAAAATCGTTGTGATGTCTGCAGAAGAAACAAAAAGAAGTATACAGCTCATTATTGAGCAAATGATTGAAGAGTTTCACTGGTTATATGTACGCTGATTAGAAAGCTGACTTTCTTGTGGACTATGTTTTATGTTTTACGTAGAGAATATTAATTTGTGAGAATTCTAAAGCAATACAATAAAACATGCTACATCAGCCAACAACGGGATTCAAACAAAAGATCGATTGTTCACCGAGTGGCCTAGCTAATCTTACGATACGATGAGAACAAAAAGAAAATACAATGTTTCCTTTCATATTTAAATACACTAGTGTTTTTATATTGTTACTATATTAATATTGAGGAAAGAAAAAACAAAGCGAGATTTGTCACCAGTGAGAAAGAGGGAAGGAGTGAAAAACATAACAAGAAAAATAGAGAAGGATGGAGAGAACGAGGGGGAGAGACAGGAGAAGAATGAGAAGTAAGTCTTAAAAGAAAATTCCGTAACTGTGTCTCCCGAGAAATATAGCATTTAGCAAGTAATTTAGATATATTGCAATATCCGACA
The DNA here is from genome assembly GCF_046866305.1 of Octopus bimaculoides. NCBI lineage: Eukaryota > Metazoa > Mollusca > Cephalopoda > Octopoda > Octopodidae > Octopus > Octopus bimaculoides. Next base: position 35,671,197 of record NC_142935.1, read on the forward strand.
ACAGGGAATTAATAGGTAAATTGAGTAGAGACGCAGAATTTGAAGTTAAAATTCAATATGTGTATGTGCTATGTATGAATTTACGTGTATGTGTATATAAGTATGCATTTACAATGAGTTCCATTCGTTCTTCATGCGCGTATGTATTAGAAACATGGAAAGGCAGCAATATCAGAGCATAGCACAATGACAACTAAAACCAACACATTTCACACACACACACACACACACACACACGTAAATACATAGACACATACGTATAAGGGTAAAAATAATAATTCTCACTACATTGCGCATTATTTATATGCATATGCAGACGCTTGCATATTTATTCGTTCGCTACTCCCAGTTTTCTACAGACAATTATTATTTGAGTAACGACACAGAGATACCTCCTGACCGGAAATGTAACGGTATTTCGGTATGGTTACTCTTTATCACTTCATATTTATATCGCCTCATATTTATCAATGCCAGTCAATGTAAATAAAACTCCCTGGTCAAAGTTAGTTCATCGACAAAGGAGGATACTCGGCGCGGATCATAAAATTTGGTATGTGTAATTTGTATAGTTTTGCACATGATATTCAAGCAGCTCCAAATTCTCCAGAAGAATGGTGTGTCTGTGATAGTGGTTATCTAAATCACTGGATCTTTTTCTTTCTTTTTTTTTAAATATCGCGAGCTGTTTCAGTATAGACAACTATTATATAATTGCAATGTACGGTTCTATAATCAGATAGAATAAAACAAGAAAACACTGTGTACCATTTACGAGACCTAAAGGAGTTCACATGTCACGTATATAGTAACTTAAAATGATTAGTAATCAGACACACGCTGTAGAATAGATGGAATTCAAAGGTGTTATTACTGCTTTATATACATATATATGCGTATATATATATATATATATATATATATA
>NC_142935.1:35679621-35682121 GCF_046866305.1 Octopus bimaculoides
ATATCATAGTATCTTTTTGGAGCAAAATAAACAATGTATTCAGAGATACCTAATGTGGCCGGATGATATGTTATTCAGCGTGGCCATGAACTCCGATGCAACATGCAGAAGATTAATGTAATAACGATTAGATGTTGAAAAATAGTTATATATACATAGATAACTCCTTATATACATATATAACATATATAACATACGTACAAACTTACGTAAAGTAGTTTCTTCAATTATTTGAACGTAAACTTTCTTAGCCAGCTACAAGATTTTCTGATTCTGTGTGAATTCAAATTTCTTCTGATGTTAGTGTCAACGATCTGCAACATTAATAATGTTGCATAAATTAGTTATTTGAAGCCACGACCCTCGCGTATTCTTTGTATCGTTAATGTATTCACCACTTTTGTAAAAAATAATTGATGTTTGGGATGACTCCTAACAAATATAAAACTAAAAAATTAATGAAGTCTCCTCGAAATGTTTTCGGACGAAATTTTATAAAGTCACGGAAGAAAGAAGCTGCATACATTCTTTAAAACCAGTCATCGGTCTGTTCCGCATCATCTATTCGTATTTAGTGATATTCGCCTTTGAGGTATCAATGTTATAACGTTGGAATAGAAAGGTGATTTTGTAAGTTTCTAACGTCAGTACAAGTGAAACCACCAAGTGGAGAAGTTGTTCAATTTTAGGTTGACTTTCACCTAGCATAAGCGTACAGTTATTACAGTTTTTGTCTGGGATATTTCCTAAATTCCATGTAAAATTTCCGTGTTCATGGCTTAAAGACCAACGTTTATTTATTATTCCTGAGAAAGTGTTTTAAAATAAAGCCTGAAACACAGGCACTATACGTGGTATGTGTGGATATGCTTGTTATTATATCTGCATATGAATGAATAAAGTACCTAATAGATGGTGTAAAACTACAGTACTCTACATTTTTTCACCACCGGCCGATTCCATGTAAGGCATTTTTTGTTATAGACTAGGAGATCATGCACATAACAAAACACAATAAATTGCATAATACAGGATTTAATTATTGCAGATAGATAGATAGATAGATAGATAGATAGATAGATAGATAGATGGATTCGATAGATAGATAGATAGATAGATAGATAGATAGATAGATAGATACTACACATGTTTTTAATGCAAAAACACCGTCCAGACTGCAATAGTTTGTATAATGGCTTCGAATTTTGGCACAACTTTACCAACTTCGGGGGAGGGGACAAGTCGTTTACATTTACTCCAGTACTCAACTGGTATTTAGTTTATCGACGCCGAAAGAAGAAATGGCAAAGTCGATCTCGCCGTAATTTGAAGTCAGAACATGAAGACGGACGAAATACCGCTTAGTATTTCAATTTTCACTGCATCCTAACGAAACTGCTGCCTCACCACCTTAATAGTTTATATAATAGAAATAATATTTTGTAATTTTTTCTTTCGAACAGGTACCATATGAGCAATGGCCCATTACTGCACCGCGGTCTAGTTGTTGGAGGGCACTGGGGAAACATGTTTTAATGGTGGCAGCATGGCCGAAAAGTTAACAAGTTCGCTTTACACTCACATGGTCACTGGTTCAATCCCACTGCGTTGCGTCTAGAGTGATTGTCTTTAAATCATTACGTCGGGGTGAATATGTAGAGGAAGTCGTATAGAATCCGATCGTAGGCGTTGTATGCACTGTACTTATAATTCAGTAGTAAATGCTTTCATCTAAAAAAAGAAAAAGCGAATATAGTTAATGGTGCAGGTATTTGTGGAATACCCAGTTATTTCAATGAAGAGACAATTGATCATCGAAACAGGCGGAGTTCCATTTAATTATTCAGAATTAAGATATTATTATTATTCTAACACATTTATTCACCTCAATGAATGAAGAAAAATAACATACAGCTGATCCTAAAGATCCCAAGTTTATTTTCGGATTAAGATAAATTTTAATCATCGGCGCAAAGCATGGAATTTTGTAGTAAGGACCAATCGATAACCTCGATCCCAATTTTCTGTAGGTATTTATTTTATCAACGCCGAGAAGACGAAACGCAAAATGGGCTTCAGGACGTAAGGATAGACGAAATGCATTTTGTCCGGCATGCTAATGATGCTGCTAAATCGCCTCCTTTACTTTTATTATAATTAGACTTCAGCCAATATATCTAATCCTATCGGGACGTTAAAATTCACGTGAACATATGATATAACTTTGCATATATGGAGTTGAGCACTTATATTGCTAATGTATTTGCATATTAAAAACAGGATATGTTATATGAATGTGTATATTACACCTATATTAGGGCCGTTCCAGTAGTTTAAAAGCATACTAAAGTGCAATTACAAAAATTAGGTATATACATGCATACATACATATATACATATATATATATATTTATACAAGAAACCTTACTGCTCCCTACGCTCGTTTCAACACCTCTGGCATATTAAATGTTAATTTATATATGTGTGTGTGTTGGCATTC
>NC_142935.1:35687121-35729621 GCF_046866305.1 Octopus bimaculoides
TGGAATCCGAAACTCTAGTGGGGAGAAGACATTTGGAGGGAACTCAAGGACCTGCGAATTTTACCTGCAACACAAATGTTGGCATGGAGAAGACAGTACAAACCGCCGTTTGTTCACCCGAGATCGTGTGAAAACTACAGGGGCCTTAAGGAGACATACTTACCTGAGGAAAGGTACCAATCGCCTCCAAAGACAAAACATACAAATGCAGTGCGCTGTTTAGATGCTATGCGCAAGGTAACAGCTGAGCAAGAGACTTTTTTGTGCATAGTGCAAAGGTTAGTGAAGCAGCTGACCTGGTTACATCAAGCGCAAGCAACGAACCTTGCCCACCACCGCGCATTACCACTACAAACGCCTGCAGAATGGTCACGCCAATAATTTTTTACAATATATTGGAAGCCTGTTGCATCACAACAACTAAAGCAAAATTATTTTCCTGGGAGACCTTGCTGCATGCAATCAAGCCCTCTGCATAGCACTCGTGGAAACTCATCTGAGCCCTGACATAGAGGATGCGGAAGTATGCGTACAAAAACATACAACTCTGCGAACAGACAGAAGGGCAAGGAACCATGCTGGAGTTACTGTATACATCTGTGAAGACATCACAACCCCAGGTATTACTGTTATAATCAAATTCAGTATGCAACGCTCTAATTGTATACATAAGACAGCACAATATAGTCATATGCAATACATATCGCCCACCAGATGCTCCAAACCACATAGGCAAGTTTGGCGATGCCTTACAAGAATTACAGAAATCCTCATGGAACTGGAACACCATGTGTGCGTATTTCTTATGGGACATTGCTGCAATCATCATAACACATATAACTAGTCAAATTGAAAATAGTGAAAGTTGCTAACGTTTGCTTCGTTTTATTTACTGAAGATATTTAAATCATGATTTTGCTTTCATTTTTGTAGTTGCGTTTGATTTAAATGACATTGAAAAACTGTTATCAAAGTTTTGTCAAGCTCTATACATGGATCTGCATTTGATTTAGCCAAATCTATCCTTTAAAATGGTGAGTATACGGGAAATATTGAAAACAAACAATCGAGTTTGCGAAACGTTTTGAAGTGATATATCAAAACGGATATAATTTCTGAATGCATCACCCTCAAATTACTAGGAAACATATCTCCAATATCGGACAACAAAACACTTGTTGTCCAGTGTAATCGATCGTTATGTTGTTTCGTTTTCATTTTTTTTTCTTTTTCATTTGGAACGACACAGCGCATGACTTTTTGCAGGCGGGACTGGACTATTCGAAAGAAAGGAAGAAAACATTCTTAAACCGGGGACTTGGTTACTTGCAATCCTACACACTTTCATCCTACGCAAGCCTGACCTTCTTACTTCTACTAACAGCGGTTCTGTGGAATGTTTTACATACCATGCTAAGTTCTTTCTTTCTGCTCTAATGCTGTGTTCGCATCGAATAAGTCCTCTTCCCACTCTCTTTCTTGGTCACGATATCTGCAAGTGTGCACTCCTCTAAAAGCAACCAAGCCCCTAGTTAAAACTGTTAAATCGAGTGACAGCATATTATAGAGAGATGTAATTTCAGAACGTCAAAAGCTGAGACAAAAGCTGCCAAGAGTCTGGTCTGGCATTATTGCAGTTCTGTGATATAACCACCTTGTGTTGCTCCTCTTTTTTATATCTATCTTAAAATAACAAAGAGAAAAACTGGCTTTAACAGGACTTGAATTCAGCAAAACATTCTGTCCGTCGCTGTAACAATTCTACAAATTCTTACCTTAATCAGTAGGAATAGGTTATCAAACTATGCACAATCCCAGATCTGCGTAAGAAATAGCAACCAAATACAACGAAGATCTCGAAAACAAAAATTTTCAGTTGAAAGAATTACAAACTTCACAAACAAACAAAACACTTTACGTGGTCGCTCAACCTGGTAAAAATTAAAGAAAAGGAAAATACAGTGGGTAATGTAGTCGTAGATGTACTATGTATGAACATATATCATGATGGTTATGTCTTCGTCGTAGGTCTACTTCCTCAAAATTTATCCTGGGTTAAGCAACAACAGAAACATTGATAGTTTACTAAACAGCATTGACCATAAAAGGGAAACCAAGTTCGAGTATAATCGAAGAAATGTTTCCTTCATAGAATTTCAAAGTCAGAAAGAAAACATACAACACTAGTCACGATAAGAATGATTTTATTTTTACATTGCGAAACAGGAAATAAGCAGTCTTATATGAAAGTGTTGAATGCTATAACGTTACTAAGAAAATACAATATAGAAAAAAAAACTACAAAATTATTTAAATCACAATATCCTGGAAATTATATACGAACCATACATATATCTTTATATTAGACTTGGGAAATCACTTTTTTTACTAATAGCAGATGATAATCAGTTCCTAAAAGAATAGAAAAATCTATGCAAATATATAGTACTAGAAATAAAGATAACCTGAATGAAAACCTGAAATCGGAATATTAGCCACCTTGTTAACGTTTAGAAAAACAGGCAGAGAAACCATAATCAAAGCTGCAGAACTACGAATACAAAAAATATAGCAATTGACACTACAAGCCACTTCATCCATGCTGCGTAGATAACGTTCAATATGAAAGAAAACACACAAGCTAAACAAAACCTGCACGTACTCAAAGATAAACATCTACTTTGTTAGTAATTCTAGTAATATTAATAAATATTGGTAACTCTGGCATCTTCACAAAACCTGAAAATTTGGCGAGGGATACCAGTGGATTAATCAGACCTCAGCATTTTACTGGATTTCAGATTATCGATGCCAGATGGATGAAAACCAAAGCTGAGATTACTATGGCGTGATATGAATTCATAATACAGAGTTGGACAAAAATTCTGAACAGTATTGCATTCAACTCGCAACTGATTTTCTAATCCAGCGCCATTAACAAGAAGAACGACAACAGAAACAGCAGCAACACAAATAATAATAATAATAATAATAATAATAACAACAACAACAACACCAACAACAACAATAGTAGTAGTAGTAGTAGTAGTAGTAGTAGTAGTAGTAGTAGTAGTAGTAGTAGCAGAAGCATCAGCAGCAGTAGTAGTAGTAGTTGCAGTAGTAGTAGTAGTAGTAGTAGTAGTAGTAGTAGTAAAAGTGGTACGAATATAAACCCAAAGGTATCATCGAAAATGAAAATGCAAAGATCCTATGGGCTTTGATGCTTAATTGCGACTACGAGATAGAGAATAGGAAACTAGACATAGTGTTAATTGAGAAAGTAAGAAAACGATACTGGATCATAGATATAGCATGCCCATCTGACAACAAGGTATGCGATTAGGAAGAAAGAAAAGTCGAGAGATATAACAGGTTAGCTTGAGAGGTTAAGCAGTTGTCGTCGCTGAAATATAAGGGGCGTTACCTTAGTGAACAGCTGACACCGTAGTGCATCTCCAACATTAGAAGCTGTGCAAAAACAATAAAATAATAATTATAATTATAATCCTTTATGCTAAAGGCACAAGGCCTGACATTTGGGGGAGGGGCATAGTCGATTACATCGACCCCATTACTCACGTGATATTTATTTTATCGACCCCGAATTGATAAAAGACAAAGTGAAGAGATACAGAAATTTTACATTATCTCAGGTGACCACGATATAGCTAGCAAGAAGCACCACAATATTTATAATTCAGTTTCACGTTTGGGTTTCTTGAGAATGTGAATGACATGAATTAAAGTCGAGTGAACACTAGCTGGGATTCGAGATTGTATTTCTAATGTCTTCGTACTACACATTACAATCTAAATATAACAACCTTACAAAAATTGGCACTACTTGAAACTACCCAAGTTGGAGGAAAAGTTTTCTCTACTCATCACCATATAAGTTGATAGAAACTCGCTAGTATGTACCTGATCGACAATTGAAAACGGGCACACAGATAGGTGTCTGATTCTAAACTAAAAACTTATATGAAATAATAAATTGGTGAAAATCACAATAACCGAAACAATAATTTTTCATATAATAATCACCATGACGATGGTCGCTATAGAGAAATAACATTGTGATTATATCTGAAAGTAGTACGTTAAAGAAACGAGAAAATGTTAACTGGAATGAAATAGTATTCCTCTCAAGCTTCACCAAACAAACGAAAAATAGTCAGTGAAGTGAAAGAAAATTTAATCGATGAAAGGCAAACAAAAGTGCATGCTGTTTAAGGAAATTTAAATAAAAAGATGTATTTGATGCCACATATTCTTTCTTTTCTTTCTTCCTTTAAAGAAATATAGAAATTCTTTGCTTGTGTTTACTGAAACATTAGTAAAATTATGAAATAGAAGAGAAAAACGAAAAGGGGAGGAGACAAATGATACATAATTTGAAAAGTAAGATGTAGCTATATGATAAAAATAAATGTTCATCCTCGTTGAGAAACGTAAACAATCTTAATGAAAAATAAGTTTTAGATCCTGTGTTTCCACGAGTAGCAAATTGGAATCGTACAGAATAGTTTATAGTCTTCTTAGATCTTCATCAGAATGAGATTATTCGTCTTCTGTCTACAGAGAAATTAGTAGTTTATAGTAATGGACTACAAGCTATAACTTACTAGTCTATACACTATATATTTATAAAATTGTATTTGTTGTTAAAAGGTTCAACAAGTAAAAGAACTCCATACATCTCAGAGCTATGAATTCTTTATACAATGTCGTAAATATCTGAATTACAACTACAGTATTATGTATGAACAAATGTATTTGGAGAAAATCGGAAATTTCTGAATTAAATCACCACACTGTTTGCATGCATACTCATATAATCTGCTAACCAGCAGTCAATAATATTAACTGAATTACGCTATTAGACCGCCATGTCGGGGGAAATTCAACAGTATTAGTGCCAAACAGTTTTTAGTTTTAGTTTTATAGATGTTAGGTTTGTTGAATGTATATATATATATATATATATATATATATATATATATATATATATATATATATATTTAATTATATGTATTTCTTCTATCTTAATGAATAATAATTCTTCGGATAGAATAAATGGGTTAATAGAAACCAATGTAGCAAAGAACACAAAATAACTTTGGTGTTGTTCCTGTTTTTAAGGCAGGAGCTCCTTGAAATTTTGGGTATTTGAGTATATTGAAAAATTTAAGGAATGGAGAAAACGCATGTTATAATTGCATACTTTATTCCTACATATGTTTCAAAGGATTACAACCTATGTGATCCATAGGGATCTGTGATATTAAAATTGTAACCTTCTCATCAAGGAAAGCATGGGAATCATCTTAAACGTAAGACATTATGACCGAGTATGAAAACAATAGATGGATAAGGTTATGACGTGATCCATTTGAAAAAATCGTTAGAGAATTGGACGCTGCCGGATAGTAGGTTGGACAACACATACATACAATTCCTAATAAACAAACGGGACAGAGAGTTGGACAAAGCGCCACAATGTAATAATCGATGCAGACTCTGTGGAATCAGTATCGAAGATATCACCCACATCATTAGCAGCTGTCCAAAAATGTCATCACGGCATTACCTACCCATGAGACATGATGTTGTGGCCAAGACACTGTAAAATGAAATCCGCCGGCAGGATAACTCCGAGGTTAAGGAGATGAAAACCCATAATGTGGTAGAGGCCATTACCACTCACAATATGAAAGAGTATTGGTAGAATGTCCCAATAAAAACCTCAATAAAGTGCAGACATAATAGACCGGATATAGTAATCTGGGACAGAGAAGAGAAACTCTGTACAGTAGTAGAAATCATCCCACTAAAGATTAGAGAAAAAGAGAACAACTACGCCGAGCTACTGAGAAATTTACAGATACTCCACCCAGACTACAAGTTCAGATTCATACCCGTGATTGTTGGGGCATTGGGATATGTAACGAACTGCCTCAACAAAAACCTGGAAAAATTAGGGTTCTCAAAACCTGAAAGAAAAAGGCTGATTAGAAGACTACAGATTCAAGCCATCAATGGAACTGTAAAGATATGTAAAACTTTCCAAAAATTTAGCACATAAATACATATGCATGCATCTAGACATAAAATCGCATCCATAAAACAAACATACAAATCTGCGCATACACTAACACCAAATACTGCACACACACATATGCACAAATACCTAGATGATGTTGATAAAAGTTCCAATGAAGGAGCCTTGAATCTATGTTAGAGTCCGGCTCTTTCCCTATGGACAAGAAATACAGAAATGAAACTGATTGATAACATACATAATACATACATACATGCATGCATACATACAAATATATATATATGTGTGTGTTTGTGTGTGTGTGTGTGTGTGTGTGTGTGTGTGTGTGTGTGTGTGTGTGTGTGTGTAGTAAATCCAAAAACAACGAAAAACAGACACAAGAAAAAAGATCAACGCGAGGACATCGTACATTCAAAGTATAAGCAGACGCCCAGGGAAGGAAAGAAAAGTTGTTTTACGTTTCGAGCAAAGCTCTTCTTCAGAAACAGGAGACAAAGGAAAGTCCAAGAGAAAGGGAAGATAGACCAAAAAAATCGCCAACGATTCATATGTGGTTACATTTTGTAGAGAGAGAGAGAGAGAGAGAGAGAGAGAGAGAGAGACAGACAGACAGACAGACAGAGACAGAGAAAGAGAAAGAGATCAAAACACTTAGATTGAAATTCCCTGGTACTTAAAGTTTCAAAGCAGATGATGATAAATTTCAGCCATTAAAAATGTTGTGTGTGTGAGAGAGAGATAGAAAAGAAAGAGAGAGAGAGAGAGAGAGAGAGAGAGAGAGAGAGAAAAGATACGGAAAGCATAGCTGGAATGCCTTCACCATGTATATGACCTGGGGCTAAACAACAGCAGCAGGTGCAACAGCAACCACACCTTCTTCTTCTTCTTCTTCTTCTTCTGCTGCTGCTGCTGCTGCTGCTGTTGCTGCTACTACTGCTACTGTCACTACTACTACTACTACTACTACTACTACTACTACTACTACTACTACTACTACTACTAAAGAGCCTAAAATTTTCATCTTTGCTGTCAATTGTCACTACTCTTTCCTCCTTAAACAGTAATAAATGTTTCCTTCCATATTTTTGCTATATTGTTCGTGTATATATATACATATATATACGCACACACAGAGTGAGAGAAATAGACAAATAGACCGACAAAGAGATATAGACACACATGTATGTGTATGTGTGTGTGTGTGTTAAAATATTTAAGCATTGACAAGATTACTGAGACGATGTCATTATACATCATAATAATTTAATATGTTTGCCAAAGAGCGATTGGACCAACTAACTTCAAAGCTGTTATAACCAGTTTACATCTTTCATGGTAGACATTAAGAACTTTCTCCAGTACGGAAAGACCTCCACATACATATACATATGCGCATACACGCCCATATATATATATATATATATATATATATATATATATATATATATACACAGATCACCGTAGTTAAATACAGGTATAGGGACACATACATATACACTGTTTATCTTACACATACAGATATAGTGAGGGGCAATGCTTAGTCATATTCCTATATATGCAGTCATATAGACAAACGTGAAGGAGTAAGTATCAAGGAATCAAACAAAACTAGTGTGTAGTCCATATCATATATTAGCTACAATTAGTGTATGTTTTGCTTGCGCTTGGAGACAAAATTGCGAAAGCTATATTTTTATTGAAGCTTCAGTAATGAAGCCACAGCTGTGCCGGTTCAAAACATTTTGGATGTATGATGATTTAGATGCAAGTACTTTTTATCAACATCAAATACAATAGTTGTTGTTGGCACTCCGTCGCTTACGACGTCGAGGGTTCCAGTTGATCCGATCAACAGAACAGCCTGCTCGTGAAATTAACGTGCAAGTGGCTGAGCACTCCACAGACACGTGTACCCTTAACGTAGTTCTTTAAATTACAGGCACAACAGAAACAGGAAGTGAGAGTAAGTTGTGGTGAAAGAGTACAGCAGGGTTCGCCGCCATCCCCTGTCGGAGCCTCGTGGAGCTTTAGGTGTTTTAGCTCAACAAACACTCACAACGCCCGATCTGGGAATCGAAACCGCGATCCTATGACCGCAGGTCTGATGCTCTAACCAATGGGCCATTGCGCCTCCATACCATTGTTCAAACCTTAATAAAACATGCATGTGTTTTCTTTTAATAACTAAAGTAATTTTATTTCTTGATTTGCTAGATAAAATATGTTCCAGTTTCCATTTTTAAGCAAACGTAGTTATATTGAGAATTATTTATTATGTATGTTTTGTAAGTCTATTTCGCGTAAAATTTTCTTCCTGGAACATTCTAAGATAATATACTCATACAATAGATCTTTCTTTATCCCTTCAGATTATGTTCACTTTTCATTCAGAGTTGGTAGTATTTGCCATCAGATGTTTGTTCACTTTCTTTTGTGGAAAAGATAATAATTTTTAAATTCTCTCAGCTCATTTTAGTGTTAGTTAGGCAAATTATTTTAGACCGTAAGAGTACATTACTCTTTCCGTATACGACGAAACTTTTCACTCCCTCCTTGCAAAGTACGCAAATGCTGAGCTGATGACGGCCATAGAAATTATGTACACTATCATCCTTTTGTCTCCATTAAGATGAGTGTTCCGTTATTTTAATTAATGATATGCTAATCCATTTCCCGAAAGCTAAGGCTTTTTACTGGCGGTGCTCCAGTATGGTTATAGCTTTATAAGTGATACGTATAAAAGAATACTAGAATAGTCTATGAGAATTTTGGACCCCCATCTCATTTAGATATGGTAACAATCGATACTAGAAGCATGTTTACCTTCTCTTGAAATTAAGATATATTTAAATATTAATAAGTTAATATGCGTTGTTTAATTTACTTCATTTCCCTTACCTAACTTAATGCTAGGGGGAATATTGAGTCTCCACTGCCATAGTCTAGTTAGCCGCACTTCAAAGATTTCACACACACATATACATATGTATGTATAAATACACACACGCAAACACGCACACACAGGCACACACACGCAAACACACCACACACACACACACACATATAACTGTATATCTTCCTTTTCTTCATTCCAATATTTTAATTTTTTCAAAATTGACTTCGTATCTCTTTCAATTTTCAGTCAAAGCCAAAGATCGTCTTATTTCGAAATATTTATTACTTTTCTTTCTTTGGTACCGACAGCAATTAGTGATTGCTAGGTGTCTGTTTACATTCTCTGAAAGCAAAGTTTTTTTATAAATAACACAAGAATGTATCTAATATAATATGTTGTATAACATTTTAGGCTCTATTTATCTAGACTGGGTAAGTTCTCTGAGCATATTGTTTCTTTAAATATGGAAACTTTCCAAGGCCAAAAGCTTTTTACCGTTTTCTAGCGACAAAATGATGATTGTATAAATGCGTTTCAATAACTCTCATCAACCCAGTACTTTCCTACCTCTCATTCCATTGAAAACCACAGTACCTGTAACTGAGAGTATAACCGGCAGAACTGTTATAAGCAGCAATATACTTACCTAAGACAGTTTCTCAAACTACACCATTAGAGGTTTATTGCATTCTTTAAAATACCACATCCGATGGAATGTCTAACTTCTATCTTTTGATAAAGTCATGCAACCACTATTCTGGTTTCCAAGCTATTACGAAACCATTTGCTTTGTCAAATGAGCCTCCTCGATCCACTTTGTGGAATGCCTTCACAAAACAGACCTATACAAACACTTCAATGGTTTGTTTTAATAGCAGTCACAATACAAAAGAAATTGGGTTGACAGATTCTAGCCGAGTGGACACCGTTTTGAGTGGCAGTTAGCAGATAGTCCAAGAAAGTGATCAATTTCCCTTTAATCTACAATTCGTCCCTTGACTTTGTTGATACGTGAAGACGGAGAGAAATGCCTGCAATATTTAGCAGCTGTTCTACACGCTACCTTAAGGATATTACATATAAGACGTTACTGGGAGAAGCTAACTACTTGCAAGAACACTTTTGAAAAGTATCTGAAGTGGTTCTGCGAGAACATTGTTGCATAATTTCAGAAGAATTGCCGAGAACTGAATAAATATACATACGTAATAGTAATTTCTCACATACTTGCAAGGTCACCATAGTGCTGCGAAGAACATAAGATTAAATCGACAGCATTACTTTACTGATGTTTTTTTTTCTTCTATCGTCTACACATAGATGATACCCAAATTCTACCGCAGATTGATTTGAACTGAGGACATAAAGTCATGCAACACAGTAGCGCATGATGTTCTGTCTGCTACTCCACGAAATGTAACAGCCAGTGACTTGATATATAATAATAAACTAGGTACAGTCTTGGCCAGAATCAATGATTCTCTGGTTTATAAACAAGAAATCATCCCAATGATGTTATTTTTAATCACTAGTCGATCTTTCAAATCTGTTTCCTTATTCGGTGTTAACGTGACTGCTGGGCCCTGATTGATTGAAGTGCTATGATTAACTGAACAAATCTTTAATAAGCTGTCACTAACATATCTTCTGACAACTCCTTGTAAATCATTTCCTGTCGTTGCAATGAATAGCTGGTCGAAGTAATTCGTCGAAAAGTCATGCTCAAATAAAAATTCTATACGAATACCGCATACGACAAATTGGTGAAAGATTGAAATTAGCACAGAGAACTCTCTTATATGATTGTTCATACACATGAATGCACATACACATACACGCATACGCACACACACACGTGCAAATATAAACACACATATATGTAATCAAACACACTCAAATATGAGAAGTTTGCCATAGGCGCAGGTGATGATATGTAGAAATAATTTTGCTCCCCAACCACAGGTTTCCTTGAGGACCTTGTGAACCTTGGGTGAGCAATGCTGTGACACGAGGAGATATCGATAAATCGGGTATAGGGGATCATGTATGGGAAAATGGAGGCCACCAGCCTCTGTGGGATGAAGTTAAAATAGTAGACAGAAAACACCCCTGGAAAATACGAAAACTAAAAGTACAGCACATATGCCAGGACACAACAACCTCCTAAGCAGACCGAGTGCAGATATGAATAGCATATGGGACCGGTATTAAGGAAGGTAAGAAAAAATTAGATATATAAGCCCCAAAATTCGCTCCATAATTGCCCACATATAAGTACAGCATGTCGTTTCCATATTTTTGACAGAGCGAATTGCATCAAGATGCTGTGATTTTTCTCACAGACGGTGCCCTACTATAATATATAGTCGACAAAATCAAAAACATACAATGCACATGACCGAAATTAAAAGTATAAAATGACGACAATTTACCCATCGCAAACTGTATACGTACACACATATGTGTGTGCATGTTTACACGCATAAATATGTACATAAACACATACACATTCATAGATACACACACACACACACATATATATATATATGTATGTATATGTATATATATATATATATATATATATATATATATATATATATATATATATATATATATATATATATATATATATATATATATACATACATACATATTTATATTATGTGTTAATATATATGTGTAGGCGTTTGAGAGTGAGTATGCGTTTGTTTTCCGATGTCTGTATCGCGACACACATTTTCACAGCACGTCTGAAAGGAACCCCGCTATTTGAGCATATGTCATGATGTCTGATAAATCAAAGGATATGTAGATATATTAGCATATTAACATATTTGGTATGATAAATTGGTGTGTAATAACAACCAAATATATATATTGAGATATCGATCAGAAATATTTCTTCAGAGATCTTCACAGCATTCGTAATTTGATGGAAATATATGATTTAATAAGATAAATATACGCAAACAAACGCCTACGCGCACCAGTGCCAGCAGTAACGCACATATATGCTTACATTCGCTGTCATATATGTATGTCTAGGCGGGAGATATAATGTATTCAAGCTATCGCCTGATATATGCTGAGTTCAATATCATTACAGACATTTAATCTTGTATTTAAGCCACCCTATCCCGACGTGATTTTACCGTGGTAATTTTGGAGGCACCTATTATCGGCAAATGAATATGAGGTCCATTTTGCTCCTAATGATTAATAGCCGTATCATTTAATTATTGTGTGAAATAGTTTGCTCTTATAATTAGCTATCATTCGTATTGTGTTACTCGATATGCAAGCAAATTATATACGCGCGCGTGTGTGTGTATGTATGTGTGTGCGGGTGGGTCAATAGGTGGGTATCACACACACTTTTATTTTCTAGTTAAGACTTAATCTGAGAGTGAGAATAACACATACGCTTTGTAAGGATTTCTGACCCTGGCTGTTTTTCAGTCGAAGGATAGCCATAAGTAACGGTGCAAAACCACGGTGGTGCTCCAGCATGACCGCAGCCTCATAGCTGCAACTAATAAGAGAATACAAGAATAAAAGAACAAATGTATGTATGCATATATATATACATACATACATACACACACACACACACACACACACACACACACATATATATATAGACCCTGCTATGTCAAGATGGACTTATATATTCTTCCTCTGCTCTCTCCCACTTGGTTTTAATATGTTGCCACATTTGTAATATGTCTTTTTTTCTACATTTTTTCGCGCAGTTGAAGATTGCTCTTCATATTGCATTTAAGGTAGTGCTCACATTACTTAAATAAATTGAAGTAGCATGAAACGTGCGTACTGCAATCACTTTTGAAATCCGTGTTGCTTATTATTTGATTTTAATCACCCATCCTTTTGGGATGTGATATTCGGGTGCCTTCGCATAAGTACCATATTCAAGCCTTGAATCTATATCTAAACCGTATATATATATATATATATATATATATATATATATATATATATGAATGATCAACGGTGTAGATTCGATGTACTCCTAAGGACTTCGAACCTAATCAGGTTTAAAGGTGATCCACGAATTCAGTACACCAAGTAATTGTCGGAAGCACATACATATATATATATAAATATATATATATATATATATATAAATATATATATATATATATATATATATATATATATATATATATATATATATATATATATATATATATATATATATATATATATATACAGAGAAAGAGAGAGGAAGAGAGAGAGACAGAGAGAGACAGAGGGGTTTACATATATATATATATATAGATATATATATATATATATATATGTATATATATATATATATATATATATATATACACAGGGGTTGGACAAAATAATGGACACATCTAGCATCATACCATTATAATTTTCAAATATCTATAAAACCGTCAAAAGCTTGTTCATTTTTATGTTTCTTGATTTATTATTAGTGTTACTTAATATTTTTTGCTAAAATTGATGTTTCCTTTCACATATCATCAGAAAAAGGTAATTAAAATTCATGAAAATGACAGATCTATCGAAATTTCAAAGGGGTCATATCGTTGGTACGCGTATGTTAGGCGCTAGCGTAAGGAAAACAGCCGAAATATTTGGCGTATGAAGAAGTACTGTCTCGAAAGTGAGAAACAGCCTTTGAGAAGGAGAGAAAAACCTCCTCGTCGAAACAAAACTCCGGAAGAAAACCAACTTTTTCAGATAGGGACAGTCGGACTCTTGTGTGGTGAATTGTTAGAAAGGAGCACATAAATACAGCTCCCAAAATTACTGCAAAGCTTAATGATCACCTCGAGAACCCAGTTTCCACAAAAACTGCACGCCGGATTTCACGGGAGGGCTGCAAGCAGAAAACCACTACTTTCAAAAACAAACGTTCCAGAGCGTTTAGAATGGAGTAAAGACCTACAGAAATGGTCCCTACAGCAGTGCAAGAACGTTATTTTCTCTGACGAGTCATCCTTTACCTTATTTCCGACCACCGGCTGAGTATGCGTGTGGAGACAACCAAAAGAAACATTTCACCCAGACTGCCTTCTAACTGTTAAAGATGGAGGAGGATCTGTGATGATCTGGGGGAGCTATATCTTGGAAATCCGCCGGCCCAATGGTTTCCTTTTATGACAGAATTAATAGTGAAGACTATTTAAGCATTTTATCTGATCAGATTCATCCTATGGTTGCGGAACGGTTTTCGGAGGGAAACGCAATCTTTCAGGATGATAATGCACCAATTCATACAGCTAAAGTTGTTACTGAATGGCACGAGGAATATTCTAGTGACGTTGAGTATCTTATCTAGCCAACACAGTCCCCAGATCTCAATCTTATTGAAAAAATCATGGTGCATTTTAAAAAAAGAAGTAAGGAGTCGATATCCTCCACCTTCATCACTTTAGCTGAAGAATGGACAGAAATTCCTTTGGAAACAATTCAAACTTTGTACGAATCCATAGCTCATAGAATTCAAGCTGTAATTGCTACCAAAGGCAGTCCTACCCCATATTAATATAAGCTTGTTAGAAACTTTAAGGTGTTTCCATTATTTTGTTCCTGAATATATCTATTGGTGGTATACATACATAAATACATACATACATAAATACATACATACATGCATACATATATATATATATATATATATATATATATATATATATATATATATATATATATATATATATATATATATATATATATATATATGTATATATATATATTCAAATGCGTACGATTGTACATGTTGAACGAATGAGTGCTCACCACAGGTACAGGGCGTGGTTTTTCTGAAAATGAAACTGAACGTTTGTTTCGAGACTCGAGTTTCACGCCATTACTACCTCCTTGCCGATATATATATATATATATATATATATATATATATATATATATATATATATATATATATATATATATATATAGAGAGAGAGAGAGAGAGAGAGAGAGAGAGAGAGATAGATAGATAGATAGATAGATAGATAGATAGATAGATAGATAGATAGATAGATAGATAGATAGATAGATAGATATAGATATATATATAGATATATATATAGGTATGAATGTATGTATGAATGTATGTATACATATAGATACATGCTTATACATATATACATATGTATATATGTGTGTATATGTGTATATACGTGTATATATATATATATATATATATATATATATATATATATACATATATATATATATATATATATATATATATGTATGTATGTGTGTGTGTGTGTGTGTGTGTGTGTGTGTGTGTGTGTGTGTGTGTGTATAAACACGAATGCTTCAGCCCAAATCTGTGACTGGTGCAATGTCCTATCGAGACCTAGTAGAACGATGCGATAGACAGGGTCATTAGAGCTAAGAAACAGGCTTGGAAGGCCTAGACGGATAGGCGTAGCAGGGAACTGTATCAGATTCCATGAAGGGATGCTAGGAAACAAGTATTTCTAACCAAGGGAGAAGCAGAAAAGAAATTTGCCTATGTTCAGCGACGTGAGGGCCAACGAACTGCAGTGTTTTGCATTGCAAGAGAATGTGAGAGACAAAATCGTGATGTCATAGAGAGAAATGTGTCCGTATGGCTGATGGTTCGCTTGCATGTAATGATTCTGCAAAAGGAGGCTTGGAAATGCCATTCTGAAAGTCTACTGAACGTAGAGAATGAGTGGCAGCAGGAGAGTCAGCCCAATATTGACCCAATTGAGGGACTTCGACGGTTCTATGACAGATAAAGTAATTAAGGATATGAAGACAGGACAAGCCCTCGGCCCGCTCAGATGCTGAAAATATATGGGGCGATGTGTGTTATCGTCTAGTCACCCGTATTGTACATCAGGTGGTTCACGAAATAGTTATACCCAATGACTGGTGTAAAAGCACAATAGTCAACTGTTACAAAGGTAAATGTAGGGCCTTAGATTAAAATAACTACTGAGGTATCAAATTGCTGGATCAGGTGATGAAAGTTACAGAGAGTCATAGCCAATCTAATTCGAGAGAGAGTTTCCTTAGATGACATGCAGTTTAGTTTTGTGCCAAGAAGAAGCACCACTGATGCTGTATTTCCGGTAAGGCAACTGCAGAAGAAATACATAGTCAAAGATAAACTTCTTTACTTAGCCTTTCTTAAGCTCGCGAACGCATTTGACAGGGTCACCCGATCCCTTATCTTGTTGTCAATGCGGAAACTACGGATAGACGAGTGGTTGGTGAGAGCTGTACACGCTATGTACAGGTATGCTACCAGTAAGGTGAGAGTTGGCAATGAGTACTGCGAAGAATTCAGGGTACAAGCAGGGGTTCACCAAGGATTGGTTCTGAGCCCCCTCTTGTTCATCATAGTCCTCCAGACAATAACAGAGGAATACAAGACAGGCTGCTCTTATAGCTGAATCATTACCTGAACTAGAAAAGTTCCAGGTATAGAAGCTAGGTCTAGAAACAAAGGGCCTTAGAGTTACCATAGCAAAACCCAAAATCTTAGTAAGTAAGAAGCAGACAAAGCACAAATCCCTATGTGTAGATGGCCCTGCTCGATCTGTAGAAAACTTGAAGGTAGAAACTCCATAAGATACACCCATTGTACACTTTGGACACCTAAAATGTGCAGCAATATCAAAGCTAAAGGTAACAGGGAAACTAGTTTTTGTATGTGGAAGATACACAGATAAAATAAACGCTGAACATGTGCAGAAAATAGACTCCATCAACTGCCAAAGTGGCAAGTTAGTGGTAGTAGATAGCTTCTGTTATCTAGGTGGCCAAGTTAGTAGTGGAAGTGGATATTCCGAGAGCGTAGCTGTGAGAATAAGTTTAGGCTGGGCAAAGTTCAGAGAGTTCCGACCCTTGCTGGCAACAAAAGGCCTCTCTCTCAGAGTGCAAGGCAGCTTGTTTAATACCTGCGCGTGAACAGCTATGCTTTAAAGCAGTGAAACATGACTGTGACAGCTGAGGATATACGTAGGCTTGAAAGAAATGGAGCCAGTATGCTTCGATGGATGTGCAATTTTAGTGTGCATGTTCGACAGAGTGTAAGCATCTTGTGAGAAAAGTTAGGGATAAGAGGCATCTGATGTGGTGTGTAAGAGAGACGACTGCACTGGTATGATCATGTGATGCGTATGGACGAGGGTAGTTGTATAAAGAAGTGTCGATCTCTAACTGTGGCGGGATCTTGTGGTGCAGGTAAACCTAGGAAGACATGGGACGAGGTGGTGGAGTATGTTCTTCGAACATTGAACCTCACAGATGCCAATGTCTAGTAACCGAGACCTTTGGCGATGTGCTGTGCTTGAGAGCTCAAGCCAAGTGAATTTGGGCTGGTAGCACGTAAAGAACACTTTTCGAGCGTCAGCCCTCACGGAATCAAAGTAGTTGAGTTCCTTTCGCGTGTTGGCCCTCACAGAGGCAATGGCCGAGACTTTTGGCATTATGTGGTGATTGAAAAGAAGACACATGAAGCAGAGCAAAATCGCAGTTGTGACGGAGACCGGTGTCAGGCATATTAGCACCCGCGCTGGCGGCACGTAAAAGCACTCTGGAAAAACACCCAGGTGTCACGCAAATGGCACCCTTAACGGTGGTACGTTAAAGCACCCATTATACTCTCGGACTTGTTGGCATGAGGAAGAGCATCCAACCGTAGAAAATCATGCAAAAATCAGACTGGAGTCTGCTGCAGCATGTCAGCCCGGTCAAAACGTCCAACCCATGCCAGCATGGACAACAGACGTTAACCGATGATGATGCTGAGGATGACGATAATGAATATAATAAATGAATATAATAAAAAGTGACAATTCTATTTTTATCTTATATTTATTTTGTAAACAAATAATACAATGTTACATAAATATTTTATAAGCATTTTAATAGTATTTTACAATGTTCCTTTCTTTTCTGGAAACTCGCCGCATACCGGCAGCTGCTGGCTCGCGGACTGGCACCGGAGTGCGCACCACCACTTTGGTTTAGCACTGGTTTAACAAAAGTATTGACTGTCCCCCAGTCATACAAGTATGTGGGGCGGGGCTTCGTGTGAGTGCATAGAAACAGCTAACTTTTCTTTAACAGCTCAAATGTACGACAGAGTTTCGAGAGGGTAAGTGACAAGAAGAAATAGCAGTCAAATTTAGTTCACACTGATACAAGCGTCACCACAGAGGAAAGAAACCGTGCAATGTTTTAGTTCTTGCTAAAATGTTTGCGAAATCAAGGTGGAAGCTCGCAGGAATATGATATTTCAATCTGTGGGATCAGGGTTAATGTTAAAGAATTTTAAGGAGAGTATCTGCAAGTAAATTCATCTTCCTTTAACGGGGTTTATCACACATACACGCGCACACACACACGCACACACACACACACACACACACACACACACATACATGCATTCACACATGATATACACAAATATATTTATCTTTATAGCTATATGTATCAATATACGTGTTCTACATATATATGTGTGAATGTATGTATATTCATACACACACCCACCCACACACACACACACACACACACACACACATATATATATGCACACACACACACACACACACACACACACACACACACACACATATATATATATATATATATATATATATATATATATATATATATATATATATATTGATACACACACAATATTTATACACTATCTATGCAAGTTAGATAGATAGATAGATAGATAGATAGATAGATAGATAGATAGATAGATAGCTGCACAAATTTGATATAAATGTAAGGTGTCGTTCTCCTAGTCTTTCTTGCCCGTTCTTTTCTCCTGCTACATATTTCGCTTAATAGCTTAAAATGTAACTTCCCCGCCTTGATATTCCCTTCTATTAATCGGATCTTCTCAAAGACCCAGAATTAAAATTCCGTTTGATCTGCTACATGCCCTCTACAATTTATGCCACGGTCAAACATTGCGCTTCAAAAAGAAGCCAAGTTAACTTGTTTTATAGATGTAATGGGTATAATAAAACTTTGAAAATGTTATTGCTGTTTAACTCAAGCAAATCTTCCACAAAAACTCAAAAATACTTTTGCAATTCCAAGGCAGATATGAAATATTTCAAGAATATTACACTTTTGTAGCTGCGGCAATATATATGCTAATAGGTACGTGTTCCTATATATTCGTATGTGCGTGTGTGTGTATACGCATGTATGTATATACGTAGGTATGTATGGAGGCATGTACGTGTATATTTATATATAAATATATATATATATATATATATATATATATATATATATATATATATATATATATATATATATATATATATATATATATATATATATATACATACATATAGATATATAAACACACAAATTTATATATATTTCTTTTTTTCATAGCCATATACAAACATCTAGGTTTCCTTTTCTGTCTATCTATCTATCTATTTATCTATCTATCTTTCTTTATTTCTCTCTCTCTTGCTCTCTCTCTCTCTCTCTCTCTCTCTCTCTCTCTCTCTCTCTCTCTCTCTCTCTCTATATATATATATATATATATATATATATATATATATATATATATATATATATATATATATATATATATGTATATATATATATATATATATATATATATATATATATATATATATATATATATATATATATATATATATATACGTATATATATATGAGTGCGTGTATATATATATATACACATATACATACACATAGCTTTACGTACATATCCCAATATATATGCATGTGTATGTATATATATTTGTGTTTATATGTATATGTGTGTATATGTATGTGTATAAACGTGTGTACATATGTGTGTGTAAGAGGGAGAGGAATATGAAATAAGAGTTTCCTTTTCTCGCTTTTTTATCTTTCTGTGTATTTCTTAATTTGCTCTTTCTCTCTCTCTCCCTCGTTCTCCCTTTTTCACTCTCTATCTCTTTCTCTCTTCCTCTCTTTCATTCTCTCTCACTTTCTCACTGTTTACGCATTCATTTATGATACACTAATATTTTTATAGTTCTGTGTGTTTTTCAATAAAGACACACAGACAAAA
Organism: Octopus bimaculoides; assembly: GCF_046866305.1. Lineage (NCBI taxonomy): Eukaryota > Metazoa > Mollusca > Cephalopoda > Octopoda > Octopodidae > Octopus > Octopus bimaculoides. The sequence goes on from NC_142935.1 coordinate 35,707,171, forward strand.
ACACATACACCCACATGCAAACACAAAGATAGGCATATAGAAAATCATGAATATGTATGTACATATGTAAGAATATATATGCATATAGACATATGTGCATACAAAGAGTATATATATATATATATATATATATATATATATATATATATATATATATATATATATATATATATATATATATATACATACATACATATATATACAGGTATAGACATTTGTGAGTATATATATATATATATAGATATATATATACATACACACAAACATATATATATACTTGCATACAAAAATATATACACGCACGTGTGTATATATATATGTGTGTGTGTGTGTGTGTGTGTGTATTGTATACAGTTACATATATAAACAACCGCGCCAATATTTGTTTGTAATGTTGTATTCATTCGTGATATATAAATATTTTCTTTCATTATAAACACACTTATGTATATATGAATTGGAGCATATCCTATGTGTACATATACACTCTATAAGCATATACACAGATATGCATGCATACATGCACTCGTACATTCAACCATATACGGACATATAAATGCATACATACATAAACGTGTTTATTTAAGATTGTTTCATAAGTTCGGAAATATGCGATGATACAAATGTATATTTATGCGTTCATATCCGAGTGATAGATTCACGTACATATATGTCGTTATAAAGCTATGCAGAAATATTCTGCTTAATACCTGTTCCGTTACTGTGGTGTATGTTACGAATGAAATATTTACGCAGGTAACTGCCCATTCAGTTTCATTTTCTTGTTTCCGCTCCTGTCCAATGCCTTCCTCCCCGACCTTACATTACTTGGTCATTGCTGCATCTGCGTAGTGTGAAATTAGATACGTGTGTGTTTGTGTGTGTGTGTGTGTGTGTGTGCGTGCGTGTGCGTGTGTGTTTGTATGTGTGTATATATGTGTATACAGAGAGAGAGCGAGAGAGAAGGAGGTAGATAGAGAGATAACTAGATAGATACACATATATATATATATGGGTAGTTTATACACCCCTCCCCAAATAACAGCAGAATCTCTAATACCCACTGCTAGAATGACTACAGGAAAAATAACGGAGCACCTCACCACAAAGTTCAAAAAGTTGGCATATTATTATTATTGTTATTGTTGTTGTTTCTGTTGTTGTTGTTGTTATTATCATCATCATCGTCATTATCATTATTATTATTGCTCTTAGAGTATTAATAACTCCTCTGGAAAGAACTTCCATATACACCCATCCACCACATACAGAACTGACACGCACGCGCCCAGCAAATTTTTAAAATATAAACAGCTTTCAAAACGCAACGAATAACGTTGGTGCCAGGGACCATGTACGTATGGGAATATTTGTGTATACATATATGTATGTATGTACGTATGTGTGAGGGTATATATATATGTATATTTCCCCCTCACATGTGGTGGCAGTGACTGTTGACGTACATCTGGATACACATATGCACTCATCTATGTATGCTTTTGTATCCATAGATATCTAAGTATGGTTATAGACACAGGCACAGACATGTGTATTGGAGTGTCTAAAACTATTTATATGGTCTTATATACTGTTTGTAGGCATTTTATGTGCCTTATATTTTTATATTTTCATTTCTTCATTTATTTTTATTTTTACAGCATTCTTATTTTTATTTTTATTTATTTTTTAATTTTTATTATAATTTTAATTTTTACTTTATATTTGTGTTGAATTTTTGTGAATCTCTGAAGAGGCCTAGCGAATCATGCATGTACCCCCATTACAGCACTTCATCTGCTAATTACTCCGGCACGCAGGAGCTATAGGGATAGAATGGGGCATGCCAACGCTAGGCCGAAACAGCTGTAAGTTTCTGTATAGTCTCCTATTGCTAAATGTACTTTATATTTGTAACCTTAACTGTTAATATGACACGGAATGGCATAAGCATCTGTATATTGTGTTTTTTGTCATTTTAGTTACAAATTAAGTAAATTAATTCAATGGAATACACTGTCTGCAAATCGATGGATACCGCATATTCTCCTCTATTTTCTTATTGCTAAATAAATTTAGGGTAAAATAACCCCCTTTTACCCGCACCCACTTATTACACTTGGTATAACACTAGTGTAACAATAATTGGGTACCCTCCCAGCAGTATTTTTTGTTTGTTTGTTGGCCCTCCGTCGCTTACGACGTCGTGGGTTCCAGTTGATCCGATCAACGGAACAGCCTTCTCGTGAAATTAACGTGCAAGTGGCTGAGCACTCCACAGACACGTGTAACCTTAACGTAGTTCTCGGGGATATTCAGCGTAACACAGTGTGACAAGGCTGACCCTTTGAAATACAGGTACAACAGAAACAGGAAGAAAGAGTGAGAGAAAGTTGTGGTGGAAGAGTACAGCAGGGTTCGCCACCATCCTCTGCCGGAGCCTCGTGGAGCTTTAGGTGTTTTCGCTCAATAAACACTAACAACGCCCGGTCTGGGAATCGAAATCGCGGTCTCATGACCGCGAGTCCGCTGCTCTAACCACTGGGCTATTGCGCCTCCCCACCCAGCAGTATATTGGACAGATACTATCCCTTAGAGGGTTGAATCATCAACCCCTAACTCTCTTGCATTATATATATATGTATATATATATATATATATATATATATATATATATATATATATGCACACATGAGAAAATACAGGAGAATTCGTTTTTAAAAATGCACCTGAATTTGAAAAAAAAAACAAAAAAACTTGTAGTTGTTTTTAAATAAATCCATTTACATACATATCAATTTTTTTCTTTATCAATGGTATAAACGTGGATACAACAATAGGATTTTAACAGAATTTAAAATTACGAAGTAATGACTGGGGTTAATAATATCAAAAACGATCAGTGAAGAATATAAAATAAATGTAGATTATTAAAAGTTCGGTTATATTGACTTATTATAGAATAATAGAATGGAGAAAGAAAGAAGAGCGTAAAAAAAAAACGGGGTGGTTTTACAGTTTCTCTCGTCTTGCGTGTAGTTCTTTTTTTTTTGTCGCGTACAGGGGTTTTTGCTTTTAAGGGAGTGTTTTGAAATCAGAGAACATTTTCTGTATTTTTTTATTCTTTTACTTGTTTCAGTCATTTGCTTGCGGCCATGCTGGAGCACAGCCTTTAGTCGAGCAAATCGACTTATTCTTTGTAAACCTAGTACTTACTCTAGCGGTTTCTTTTGCCGAACCTTTAAGTTACGGGGACGTAAACACACCAGCATCGGTTGTCAAGGGATGGCGGGAACACACACACACACACATATATATACGACGGGCTCCTTTCAGTTCTCGTCTGCCAAATCCATTCACAAAGCTTGGTCGGCCCGAGGCTATAGTAGGAGACGGTTGCCCAAGGTGCCACGCAGTGGGACAGGACCCCAAAGCATGAGGTTAGTAAGCATGCTACTTCCCACTCAGCCACTCCTGTGCCTGTATATATATGTTTTTCCGTGAATGGGTCTAAGTTTTGATTGGTTATCATTCTGATGGCATCTTATTCTTTTGGTGGATGTTTTTGATGAAAAAATAGATTTTGTTTTGGCGTTGGTTGGTTGTTTGGTCGGTCGGTAAGTTGGTTGGTTGGTTGTATATAGAAACAGGTTTTGTTTGCTAGTAGGTTTCGGGAAGTCACTTTATTTTGATAAAGAACCTCCTTTTTGTTTTGGTCAAGTTTGGCGTTTATATTCTTCATCGATCATTTTTCATATTATCTACCCCCGTCATTAAATTTTGTGAACATTTAATCATTTAAACATATATTCTACTTCGTAATTCTAAATTCTGTTAAAATCCCATTGTTTTATATACGTTTATACAACTGATAAAGAAAAAATTGTTGAAACAAGTTTGGCACATATGTAAGTAATTTTTTTCAAATACAGGTGCATTTTCAAAAATAAATTCTCGTATATATATATGTGTGTGTGTGTGTGTGTGTGTGTGTGTGTGTGTGTGTGTGTGTGTGTGTGTGTGTGTGTGTGTGTGTGTGTGTAACTTCAATCATGAAGGATTGCGAGAGCAGATATTTTTATTAACACAATATACAATTCTTTCATTGAAATTCATCTTCATGAATATTATGTATATTATGTAGTAATATATGCAGCGATGAACTAAAGAAATCTCGAAAGCAACTCATCAGAAATATGCATAAAAGTCATTTGCCGTAGATACTTGAATTACCAATAATTCATACCTATATTGACTTAGGAGTGTATAATTGAATAAATTTGCGGATAAGAAGCGAATCAAAACAAGCTACTGGTTTGAATTAACCGGTCAAAACAACCAAGAAGAGAGCAAAAGAACTTAAATTGAGAAACACGTATTACTGTCCGTCCGATAGCGTGTACTCGTCGACGGGCTCCATGGGGTAAACTCCAGATTTAATAACCGAATGAAATTATATATCTGTGCACGTAAGTATGTATGCATAATGTATATACATATAAACATACATATACAATATATATCGAGTGCTTGCAACATCGGGTGCATCGCTAGCCAGCTCTAGCTCTAGGGGATCCTCCTGGAATTAAAGGCGGTAGTAACGTCCATTCCTATCGAGCAGCCATACTGATGTGGCAATAGGCATTGCTTCTCAGTATAGTTACTACTTTCATCTCTTATAGAGATTTCCTAACTCTGTGTGTGTGTGTGTGTGTGTGTGTGTGTGTGTGTGTGTGTGTGTGTGTGTGTGTGTGTGTGTGTGTGTGTGTGTGCGCGCTTGCGTGCGTGCGTTCGTGTGTATTTCTTGTGTGCTTTACTGAGCCGGGATAATCGGCTTTTATTGTGTTTCCGAATTTTTCGTTTATTACCCTATGTATTCAACAAATGCTCAGCGGACAATTAAAGTACAAAAGTACAAGTGGGGAAAAAAATTATTATGAGAAAGTAGAAATTTATCGGAATGGAACAAAAAATTACCATAAGTCAGCAAGCATGTAAGTGGTGTTATTAATGCTACTAAACAGGTCAAGGACATTGTTTATTTGCGTTTTATTAATCCCTTGATATTCACGATATTGTTTTAATTATTCCAATACATCTCCTATTTTATTACTACACTTATATACATATGTTATCATCATCATCATCATTATTAGTATTTCTAAATTTCTCTAAAGGAGACTACGGTAGCAGTACTGGGTATTAATAGTTATGGCCGAACTAACATGGCAGTCCAGAAAAATAGGACGAATGCTGCTGTTGATTAGCTGCAAGAGGCCATCGCCTCCAGTTAGCTATCTGACACACAAACGTGTGTCCATTACAACCTTCGAACAAAGGGAGCCATTAGCTTCTCCATGCTGGTTCGAACAACCGCAAACCAGTTTCGGGGTATTTGCCCCTTATCAATATGAGGTAGCCCAACCCAGCAGGCGTCGCTGTTGACAGTTCCTATTCTTCTGGACTGCCATGTTTCCTTGGCGATAACTATTGATACCCAGTACTGCTGCCGTAGTCTTCTTTAGAGAGATTTAGAAATAATAATATTTCTATTTATGAAAACCAGTGGATGTGTTCCACTGAATATATATAAAACCAGTTTATCCACATTCTCCTTTGAGCATTTGCTAACAAAATCCAGTGCTCCAATTATAACTGATATGAATATGAATTCATAGTCTGGATATAGAAGCTGGAGGTCTCGAAGCGGTTGTCCATTGATATCCTTTTTTCTTTGATTTTCAAAGAGATATTTATATATGCAGAGCAGCTAACCCCTGTGATGTTGCATACCTTTGCTGCTCTGTGCCAAACAACAGCCAGCCTGTTATGCTACCATTTGACAGAGGTTTTGATAAGAATATTCCACTAGTATTGCTTGAGTTGATGTTTATGAATCATAACAGGGGGATATTTTAAGTTTATTTCAGGATAGTCTTTTTTGCAGATGGCATTGTAGATTGTTTTAGCAAAAACATTGTGCCACATAGGAAAGTAGTACTGTGACGACATTTTAGTATAGCTGCCAATCACATGCGTGATGTTTTCCACAGAAACATGACATAGCCTACACATGCAGTTGTACTATAGGATTATAAGAGCATCTCTGTCTCTCTTGTTCACCAGGTACTTTGTGGCAATCTCCTCTGCCTGGATTGCAAACGCATAACCTTCAAAGTATGACGTATGTACTTATGTATGTATGTACGCATGTATGTATGCATGTATGCATGTATGTATGTATGTATCTATCTCTCTCTCTTTCTCTCGCTCTCTCTCTCTCTCTCTCTCTCTCTCTCTATATATATATATATATATATACATATACATCCATATATATACAGACATACATATATATATATATATATATATGTATGCTGTTCTTAACGTGTATAAGGAACCCCCTAATTTGGGGGGCTTAAAATGTAGAAAAAATACTTTGCAAGGGATTATAATACTATCTATGTATACGGAACTCCTATATATTTTAAACCTAATGTCTGATTTTTAAAAGATTCGTTCTTTATATATTTTAAAACACTGTATATGCGCGCGCGCGCGCGTGTGTGTGTGTGTGTGTGTGTATCTAACTATATATATGTATGTATATCTATACATATATCTCTGTATGGATATGCATATGTATATATGCTGCAAATATTTGTTAAGTGACTATTAATCCACAAGTTTAAACATTCCGCATACATTCTTAAGCTATAAAATAATTTATAATATGGTTGTGTTCACTCGACTGTTTTAATATTCACTTATACACAGAAATATGGATAATATGTATATTTACTACTTTATGTATGGATATATGTATAATCGTATTCTAATTTATTAAGGTATTGAGACATTCAGAGAAATGTGTTTGTATGAGTTTATTTATTCTGTATTTGCTTATGTATGTGTGGGTGTGGGATCGTTTACACACATATCCATATACAGGCATACATAGATTTATATATGTATAGATGTAAGTACATATATGTGTGTGTTTCTGTGTGTGCGTGTGTGTGTGATATTAATGGATTTTTCTCGTAATTTACTCCTTATTAACTATTTTCAAAGAAGATATGAAAATAGAGCTTTTTTAATTTTATTCTATTATTAAAATTTACTAATTTCATCTTCTATTTATGTATTTGGTTGCTAGCCGTTCGTTTATAGAAGGCTTACTTTAAATACTGTCTCTCTTTATTTTTCTTCTTTTTACTTCATACTGGGTAATAGCTTGGAATTTCGTTTAATTTATGCCTTAATATTTTTTTCTTTCAAGGTAGCTACCTTTGAAGTTTAATATCTTTGCTAAATTTTCGTTCGTTTATTTTTCTGAACCTGCCGCATAACACCACGTTGCTTTTAATTTTTTTTTTTTTTGTTTATGCTGGTAACGTGTTGCCACTCGAATGGTATGCGTAGCCTTGTCTAGTAAACTCTTATATGAAAGGCATTTAATTTCGTTGGTATTTTGTAACTCCTCAACTTTCCTCTCACTTTCAAATTTCTCTGTTTAAATCCGCAATTTCCTAACTGGTCAACAATCACACAAATCACCGCCGTTACAATATAAATCTCTCAAAATGTATGCATTTGAAAGACTAGTTGGAGACGGCTTTTGATTCACTGCTTAATTTTCAACCATCTTCAAAAGCCATTGATTTTTATGTATTTTTATTTTCAAAAGGCGGCATCTTTTGTATGGCGTAGCCATGTTGTGATTTATTTATTCTTGTTTTGTTTTGATCCTCATATAAAATGTCGTTAATTTTTAATACATATTCATTCCTAATTTTAAAAGTATATATATCAAAAATTGTATCGTTCTAAACTATTATTTCTTTCATAAATCAAATATATTTTAGGTATATACTGTAGCAAGACATTTTCTTGTGAGCATTACGCGATATAGAATTGTGAATGTAACAATCTTTTATGAATATTTTAAAGATATATACACAGAAGTGGCTACGTAGTAAGAAGCTTTCTTCCCGGTTCAGTCACACTGCACTGCACTTTTCGCAACTGTCTTTTACTACAGCCTTGAGACTACCAAGGTCTTCTTAGCGAATTTTGTTGACGGAAACTGAAGGAAGACCGTCGTGTGTGTGAGAGTGTGTGTGCGTCTTTATTTGTCCCCCACCAACGTTTTACACATATACATATATATATACATCTTCATCACTTAATTGTTTCGAATGAATCTACCCCAATGCATACTGTTAGATGTGTCTACTGATATACATAAAGATACTTAGGCTGTGTTTCGTCTTTGTGTATATATGTATATGTGTATATATGTATATATATATATATATATGCGAGTAAAAATAAGTACAAAAAAGGTGGGTTTTTTGTATGTATATATATATATATATATATATATATATATATATATACATGAGAATGAGGGTGTATCGCTATGCACGTTTTGCATGGTATGTGTGCATGCATAATTGTATATACGTCTTCGAATACTAAAATAACAATAATATGTGAATAAAGACGCATTTATGTTAACAGTCGGACTGGCGGCTATATACACAGGCAGACAGACAGGCAGACAAACAAACAGACAGACAGACAGACAAGCAGACAGACATACAGACAAACAGGCAAACAGACAGACAGACAGACAGACAGACAGACAGATAGATAGATAGATAAATAGATAGATAGATAGATAGATAGATAGATAGATAGATAGATAGATAGATAGATATATTAAATCAGATCACATAAAATAAAACATGATTCTCTGTTAATACAACTTACAAGTATCGCTACACAAATATTCCAGTTGAAGCATAGATCTCATAAACATATTTTTCGTCTTAAAGGTTAAGTTTCATAAAATATCACAATATCGTAAATCCATCAAATCTATGGGAGCTGCTAGTTGCAAGCTAAATTCATAAACCAAAAATAGCTTTAACATATGCGAACATACGTACGAGTTGTAGGCGTATGCGCCGCTTGACCGCTAAATCCACAAGTTCTTTATTCTCTTTCTGTTTATTTTCTCGTATTACTTTCTGATGAAGAGCGTAGGCTTGAAACGTAAAGTACTTTCTTACTTTACCGAGCGTCAAACTAACACACACACACACACACACATATATATATATATATATATATATATATATATATATATATATATATATATATATATATATATATATAATACAAATTCGGTGTGGTTTGTGTTTTCTTAATAAATGAATAAGCGTATGGTAAATAAACAGGTATACTGAATGTAAAAACAGGCGGGATACAAACAGAAGGTCCGTAATTCGTCATCAGTTATCGACCAATGGGTAATATGTACGTATATATATATATATATATATATATATATATATATATATATATATATATATATATATATATATATATAGGGAGAAAGAAAGAGAGAGAGGGAGGAAGAAAATGAAGGGGATACAAAAATGACACATCAGCCGGTAGACATTCTATTGTCTATTTATTCTAAAACATAAGGAAGTATTATAAGAATGCATACACATGCAAAGACTATATGTTACACACATATCTACTAGTAATACATGAAATAGTAAAAGATCAGTTCCTTACGTTTCTTTCAAGAGGCCACGATATCCTCTATGCTATCTCCATTACTTCAGTGTTCTGTAGAGATGGGTAGATAAAGTTTGGACGATGAGTTTGCCGCCAGGCCTCATCAGAGGTTATAAATGGTTAGGAGAGCCAATACATACAAGAATCAGTTACCAATAGGTACAGTATATTTTTCTTATTGAAGAGGTCATAAGAAGAATAGGAGCAAAACTTAGTGTGTGAGAGGAGTACAACTTAGTAAAATAGATTAGATATAGGAAAGGAAAATAAGTAATAGATTCCAGTGTTGCCTTCCAAGATTCATGTTATTTTGTCCAGTATATTGGATAGGTACTATCCCTTAGTTGGTGGCCTCCCCAATCTCTAACTCTCACAGAGGAGTCGATGCTAGATGTGTCGAAACAATTGTTGAGATTAATAATATATTCTCGTATATGCCATCATCTGCCTTTCATTTGCTATATATATATATATATATATATACCAGAGTAAGCACATAAATGTGAAATAAGGTAGAAAAAAAGCAATAAAATACCATATATATATATATACATTTATATATATTGCTCCCAAATATGGTCCCCAGAGAGTGTGAAACAAACTGTGGAACTCGAAGCAATACACAAAGAAGATTGACTCGATGCAAAAGATGGGCTACCGAGAGAGGCTAAATGAGCTGAGTCTCTATTCTCTGGAGAGAAGACGAGAGAGATATGCGGTGATATGTATTTGGAAGATCTTGAGGAGTTTAGCTCCCAATTTGGGAATTAACAACTATATCAATCCTCGAACTGGACGGTTCTACATCATACCAATGGTCCCGTCTACTCCATCTAAAATAAGGACACAGTGCTGCACTAGTCTGGGTTTCAAGGGCACGCAATTGTTCAACATCCTGCCAGGCAACCTTAGAGATTTACATGGTGTTGATGTGGAAGTTCACAAGGAACGTCTGGACAGGTTTCTGAGATACCAGATGAACACACATCGGGGCAGGAAACACGGAGAAGAGCAGGTCCGTCCAGCTCGCTACTTCATCAAAAGCAATACCGGAAACAACACCGAATAACCACAGGCGGTGCACCAGCATGATCTCAGCCCTAGGTTAAAACCAGTAAATGATAAAAGATAAAGATATATTAGTTTTTAAGTACACAATTCTAAAAACATAATTATAATTAAGGGCATTGGAATATCAGCACCTATATGCTAGAAGTAGATGTCAAACACCTACAATCCAGTCTAAATTTGTTCCTTTTTTTATAACCCGAGGCCGAATCCGAGGAAATTAACCAGAAGATAATATAAAATTATATTTTTATAATTATGTACTTAAAAATTAATGTTACTGATATGGTCGTTTGTTGTACACTAGCCACTGATATAATTATATTCATGATTATATCCTCAAGTTATAAATGTATATATATGTGTGTGTGTGTGTGTGTGTGTGTGTGTGTGTGTGTGTGTGTGTGTGTGTGTGTGTGTGTGTGTGTGTGTGTGTGTGTGTGTGTAATTCGTATTTCTATTTTGTTTGCAAGATTCTTGACGTGAATTCGTATGTTGGAAGAAATACTATTGAACCTTGGGAGAGGTATTATGCCGGTAATAATAAACACACGCACTAGTTCGGCCCTTTATTGATATTGTTAGTTAAAGATTTAATTACTCCGTTCGCCAATTTTTCTATCAGCCGTTTTTTAAACTCGTGTTAAACACTTTGGTCAAACAGGTAATCAGAAATATGCATAGAGAAGTACACACGCACACACAAACACAGAGGAACTCACACACCTGAATGCAAACAGATATACCCAAACATACACACACATAAAGACACACTGAAACACAAACACACACTCACATACACGCAAACACAGACACACACGCTCGTACACACATGGACACGCGCACGCATACGCATGCTCACGCACAGATAATTTATTCAACATTTAACAAACAAAGAAGACGGTGTAACTGTCTTTGAGAGAAACGTTACATGGATGAACGTGTGCGTTTGCGAAGAGAACAAAGAGAAAACCAAAACCGCTGTCTTATGTATATGAAACATGGCATAGTCAGTATTTAAAACACACATACGGATGCACACACTTATGTATAAACGCACACGCATGCAGACATACACACACTCATACTCGTCTCGGACAGATCTCGGACGAATCCCAACACTGGAACATAAGTTCAAAACAAATGGAAGTAGAGAGATGTGTCACTGAAGAGATTGCAATAATGCGATGAAATAATTATTTGACAAAAAAAAAACGAAATCACAGCACTAGCAATTCTGATCATTTGAACGATTAACTGTTTGAACAAAGTTTAACATGTGAGCTTGAAAACCTAATAACAAAACGTCTGATCAATAAATTGGTTAACAGAGTAACTAGCCTATTAACTAACAATAATAATAAAGGACCGAACCAGTGCGTGTGTTTATTATTACCTGCATAAACCCCCTCCCAAAGTTCAATAGCACTTTACTTTCCCTACATATATTTTGTTGGCAGAGAAAACTTTTTGGCTTCGGCTGACTCTTTTATTTATTCATTTATCTGTGTGTTCAATAATGTTCGACCCATGTCGTAAACAGTTATGTACATCCCCTTTTCTCTACTTGAACCAACCTTGCTTTACATTATTCTACCTGCAACTTAAATTCCATTCACCCTTGTTCTCTAATTACTCCACTTATCCATCAAAAGTGTCTTATGCACTTCACATTACACTCTGCGTGCGCTAACTACAATCACCTAAAACTGTTAACCCGTTGCTGCTGTTTTGCTTGTATCATTTTCGCGTCTGTGTCATTCAAGTGCGTGGCTCTTCTTGAACGCAATCTAAGAATCGAGATTTAAACTTTCGAACCAAACCAAATGCTCACAAATTTTCCTTGTTCATCAGCCACCATTTATCTCTAGGCGTAACCAACATTTACCTCATATATCCTGCATGAGCCATCATGTGGAGAGGTCTAGGAATTGCCCCATTCTGTTAATGTTGACCTCTGCACCAACGACCAACTTTTTTTCCTCCTTCACATTCTATTGATTGGCTTTAACAATGATAGAAAATCATCAGACCGCGATATCTCTTCTAGCTGTAATTGGTTACATTCATGAATGGTTCCGGATGTACAATGGACATGCTCTGGTGCAGGGCTTCTTTTCTCCAGAAGTTCATACACCGGAACAGCACAACACTCTCTTTCTCGGTTACTCTGAAGATATTACATCGGCGATTATCGAACGGGGAGAAACTAGACAAAATATTGTTGCTTTGCTTCCCCTTTTGAAGCTAAAAATATCAAAATAAATGTAGGACTTGCATAGAAATATGTCTAATGTGTACAAATAATTTTCATGAATAATACAGGCATTTTTACGTAGGAGAAATTTTTAAGTAGGCGAGATGCAAATAAATTAAGACAAAGACATGATATTATATTGCCATACGTATGTTGGGATAATAGAGCATCTTGCTTCCATTATATTTCGGAAAATATTTCGTTATCAAATATAAGCAAGAAAATAATTCAAGATGGTTGTGTAGTAAGAAGCATGCTTTCCAGTCTCATGGTCCTGGGTAAAGTGCCACTGCACGGCACCTTGTTACCTGGATTGAATTGATCGTTACTTTATATGTATGTATGTATGTATGCATGTATGTATGTATATATATGGGTGTGTATATATATATATATATATATATATGTGTGTGTGTGTGTGTGTGTGTGTGTGTGTGTGTATATATACTCTTTATACTTTACTCTTTTACTTGTTTCAGTCATTTGACTGCGGCCATGCTGGAGCACCGCCTTTAGTCGAGCACATCGACCCCAGGACTTCTTCTTTGTAAGCCTAGTACTTATTCTATCGTTCTCTTTTGCCGAACCGCTAAGTTTCGGTGAGGTAAACACACCAGTATCGGTGCACACACACACACACACACTTATATATATATATATATATATATATATATATATATATATATATATATATAATAGAAATAGGTTTCAAAGATAAAAGACACTACACGTGGTAAATATATGGGGAAATTAAGAAGCAAAAGCGAAAATGCACATTGAATATAAAAAATAAGGCTTTTTTATGAAAAGTAATGATAAATATATACAATTAAATGAACTGAGGTAGAATTAAGTGGAATAAAAGTCATTATTTTGAATTGGTAAGTCATACCGGTATCGTCAATTGCTGTTCACTGGCATTGAATGCGCAACGGTTACCAAACGGTGTCCCTGAGTAAAAAGATTGTATGCAAGGGAGGTAAGCAGTTTTGGTGTGGTGCTATTAGAGTAGATATAATACTGTAATTTGAATGATGTATGGAATGTATCGGAATTAGTGGTATTAATGGTAAGATTAGTAGTGTTTCTTTTTTATTATGTTAAGTGTTCATGTTGTGTTGTGGATGATATTTATTGATGAAGTTGCTTCTTTATTCATTCTTTGCTGAACTTAGGTGTTCTGTGGACATTGATAGAAAGGGAAAATTTGGGAGTTAGGATTAAGTTTCCTAGCACAACTTTCTATGTGTTCACTGACCTGTAACTGTCTGTATTGTGGGTAGCGGATTTGGGTCTTAGTTTTAGGTCAGTAGGGGAAGGAACATTATGCATAGGCTTGGAGAGACTTTGCAAGCTTTACAAATATGTGAATTTTTCTGCACTTTAGGTAATCCGTAGAAAACACTTGGTCTATATATAAAAATGAATAAATAGTCAATTTCTTTTTTAGTGAGGCCCTATCCATGTACTTGATGTAATGAGGATAACTTTTTAACTGTCTTCTGTGACTTGTATTTATTATCTTTTCATTATAAATATTGTTTTCCAAAATGGAGAGTATAAATTTTTTATAGTACTCAGTGTCCAACACTACTACCACACTTCTTTTATCGGCTTCTTTAATGGTCAGATTTATATCATTTTTTAAACTCGATTAGGTCACCGTCAACTGACTAAAACTAGTAAAAGAGTAAATAATACTGGAGAAAAAATGACATTATCTGCAAACGATCCTGGTTCGGAGAAAAACAGTCATCGACAGGATATTCACAACATACCATAATGCACAAGGGGAGATCTGCAATAGATTAGGTGAACGTTCATACTTAACCATTTCCCGTAAATGACAATAAACATTTAGCTTGATTTTTGGTATTGCTTGCTTAGAAAAAAATGTTTTTTTCTCTGAACTCTTGGCCTATTTTCTACCTTATATTTCATAATGGGAAGATTTCTCGAAATATAATAGAAGAATTATACAACCTATATAGTACGATACAATAGCTTGTCGTCATTCCATTTGTTTCGCTTCAATTACATATGTTATATTAAGTTCTCACCTGCATTACATAAAGGTCTTCTTACAAATGTATCATTTATATATTGCAATGCTTCAAGCAAATTACAGTACTCTTTTTATATTTTCATAAATGTTCAGAAGATTAATGATTTTTGCCACACCGATTCTCATTACAAATATTACAGGAAAGCACAAACATTTTCAAGTGATGTCACTTTGAGTTCATGACTTCTGAATCTCACCCATTTCGTTCTCCAATATCTCCTACTAAATGCATAATAACCTCAAGCTTCTTCTTCGTTATTTAGTAGGAATTGGCACAGTGAGTACGTTATACAAACAGTTCATTTGGTTAGTTTTGTACGTTTACCTGTTTACTACTGGATTCACTAGTAGGGTTGGTATCATTCTCTCAGCAAATTTATTTCCTTTCGACCTTTACACTCGGTAGAATGCTCCTGCAATATTACGATTTCATAAAATCAGAAAACAGGCTACCATAATAAAATCAAACTTAAGAATAACTCTCAAGTATTGGTTACTTAATAGTGAATTGTATTTTATTTTCCTGTCTTCAGACATATGTACAAGTTTGATGTGACACATGTGAACTCTTGGCCTCTCAGAAATCAAGTATTCTTTAAACGCATTTCAGCAGATCATTTTATTGTATATTTACCTGTCTCTAGATTATAAAATATAAATCACACATCACTGTCCATTGAAAGAACCATCATACTTGACCTTCATGAATAGCTGATGACAACATATTGTGATTTTCCTTAAAATACTTTTCCATCCTCTATAGATGTTGACATTAAATATTGATTTCGGTTTGCGAAGAAAACAGTAAACTTGCACAGGGTATATTTTAGAGGATATAGTCTCGTTAATCAATGCAAGTCTCTTATCATATTGCTCATACTTATTTTATTGATTTTTAGAAGAAAACGTTGTTTTCTCTTGAACTTAGAAACGTGGGTGACGGAACTACAGCATTATCAATAATTTGGCTCTGGTTTTTACTCTCAGTAATTAGAATACTTAAGATTTGTTCAAAACCGGCGGGCATTGGTAAGATGACAGAAGTAGCAGAACGCCAGATTGATTTGCTTTGCAATGAATGATAATTCTTATCTAATTTTGGAGAGATGAAAGGTAAAGTGGATCTTGGAAAGATCCGAGGATTTAACCAAAGAGAAGAAAAAAGACTTAACCTAAGCTATAAGTTAAATGTTCTTACTTTATTCTGTCAACCATTACTTTTGCAATGATAAATAGGCTGGTGATTTATACTACATTTACTTCGTTTTACTTCCCAACCCCTGCTTCAACTGAATCATTTTCGCCATTTTGAATTTAGATTTACCACATTCACAAACCTTAAAAGTTGTGAGAGTTATAGACATCGATGAAGTTGACTTAACTACTTAACAACTATATATTCAAACTACTCTGCAAGGCTGAATACTCCGCGACATTTGAACTTTTGTTAATTAGTATATCACTATTCGCAGACAATAAACCATGTGAGCAAAAGCATTTTAGTATATATTTTGTTTCTCTATATTTCTGTCTCAAATCCCAGATATCATCCTAGTCTTTCTGTTTTGGGGTTTTTGTTACTTGGGATTCAATACAATAAGCATCAGAGATAAATTCATTGATATCTATTTAATATCACATACTCACAACACAATAGAAGTTGATCAAGTTGTACTAAGTAAAATATATCCATGGTCATTCATACCTTACGAAAGGATAACAATAGAGCTCTAAACAGCTTTATGTATTGGTAGGATTGTGCATCTTTAACAAACTTTGAAAGAGACTCTGCATTGCAAATTTCGATCATTACCCAATAATGGATTATTGCATTTTATTCACCCCTGAAGATCTATTCATAGTTTACCAAGCCAAGTTTTTTTTTAATTAAACCAGAAAACAATATATATATATATATATATATATATATATATATATATATATATATATATATATATATATATATATATATATATATATATATATATATATATATATATGTATGTATGTATATTTAATTATATATAAAGGGCATTAACTGTGTATTAATGCCTCACGCTAACGAGGGACTAAATAAGTAAAAAAAACTACCAAAAATAAGCAACATATTTACCGAAAGCGATGGAATGCAGCTTTTCAAAATGTATCTCTTAAAAATATTTAACTCAACGGTAGACCATTGGTTTCTCAATCAAATACAGAAAAAACTGTGAAGTAACCTGTATTCTTTTGTTCATCAGTACACGTATGGTCAAGATATATAAAAATAAACAAGAATCAACCTACCACGACGATGACTTTTGTTCACAATTATATATCCCTGAAAGAGATTTGAATTTATCCAGTTGCATCTCGGTAACATGTGCTTATACAGAATAATATTCAGCACTGAATATATTCTAATTATTTATAATATAATATAGGATAAATTCTTTATAAGAATTTATCAAGTAGTCAGCGTGAAAAAAACCTCATAATGAAAAAATAACGAAAAATTTCGAAATGAAAAAATTCATCGTTTCTTCATAGATATATTTAATTATATGTAAAGGGCATTAACTGTGTATTAATGCCTCACGCTATCGAGGGACTAAATAAGTAAAAAAAACTACCAAAAATAAGCAACATATATATATATATATATATATATATATATATATATATATATATTTAAGTCTTGCTGAATCCGCCTTTAAATAATATCCTAGGAACATATGTATATATTCAAACATCCACTTAGACGCCTCAACACTTCATGGTCCAAATATATATGGAATTTAAAAGATGATATAACGAGCACGACTGAAATACTTGGTTCATTTTAGTATGATCCTACGTTTGTATTCATGGTTCTTGAAGAAGTAAACCTTGGTTTTTTGAAATACTATACATACTCTTACATCATTTTGAACAGTAAAATAACATATTGCAAGAAGTGAGTTCTTGCCTACATTTCCATCGGGGTTTTCATGATTTTTAAAATAATGTGTAATACTTTCAATAATTTTTGATAATAATTTCATAACTATTAAGGAACGTACGACTACTAATTAACTTAATAGCTTATTTTCTTAAAATATTCGTATTCCAGTTTTCATGCTATATATATAGTTATTGGATTTTCCATGAGCATGTACCTGAATAACCAACTTCATTGCTTGTGCGTAGATTACACCTATGATACTGATGACAATGAAATATTATGTGCACTTGCCTGTACATAAATGGATGTCACGTGTTCTGAATATGACAACTAAAAGAATAAATGTGAAGCAACGTTTCAAGTGAAGAAATCTCTTCGGTATTTTGCGAATATTTTTATTTACACTTTATAACAATGCATGTCTCTTCAGTCGTTTGAGTAATTGACAACGTGAAATAACAGATTCAGCAATCTTTGGTTTCTAATAAAATACACATATATGTGTACGCTTTTGTGTGAATGTGTATGTGTTTGTGTGAATGTATATTCATTTAACTTTTCCTTTGTAGAAAAAAAAAGATTATATTGTTGCTTATGATTTTTATTTTGTCTTTTTCTATAATTTATCTTACAATTCGCGTGCATTACTCCATTTTATCATTATATAGACTCTATTACTCACTATATTTTATTTATATTTTCATTGTTATTATCATTATTTTCAGTGACGAATATTTCCCAGCAGTATTTCATGTATTTCATTCCAGTTCAACTTAAGTTTGTTCTATTATACTTGTTGTTATACTTGTTCTTTTTTAGTTCATTCTCAGGTTGCGAAATTTAGGAAAAAAGCATATATGTATATATATATATATATATATATATATATATATTACCCGGGGGCTGGTATGCAGACGACTTATATAATTATCTGGTATTTAGCTGCTCCTCAAATTCAATTACTTGACTTGCCTACAAGCGTTGAACTATACACCCGGTTAAACATGATGTTATATATATATGTATATATATGTACGAAGGTATGTATGTATGGCATCACACTACCTTACTCGTACACTCTATAAGTGTTATATCTTTGCTAAGTATAATAATTGGAGGTCACCATGAAGTTAATGTAAGAAGACAGAAAATATAGAAAAGTTGAGACATAATAAAGAAAATCTCAATATTAAAAAATAAAAAAGTAAATGGAATATATATATATATATATATATATATATATATATATATATATATATATATTAATATATATATATATATTAATATATATATATGTGTGTGTGTATGTATGGAGAGAGAGAGAGAGAGAGAGAGAGAGAGAGAAAGACAGATAGTGGGAGAGAGATGATAGATAGACAGATAGATAGATATTTAGATATGTATATACGTACAGATGTTGTTATAGGTAAGTGTATGTATGCATGTATATATATATATGTATGTGTGTATATATAATATATATATATGTGTGTGTGTGTGTGTGTGTGTGTGTGTGTGTGGGTGTGTGTGTGTGTGTGTGTGTGTGTGTGCATACATGTATAAATGTATATAATCCAAATAAGAAGACAAAGAGCGAATACTTTAGTCTTCTTTACCGTCGAGAAAACAGTATTTTTTACATCTTACGAATTCCGATATTAGTCTGGATTCCGACAGTATAGATAGCCTAAAGCTCTAGTTGTATACTAAATCGGAAATACCCTATTTTCCTACCCTACCAGAGCCGTATGTATGTATACGTGCATGTATATATATGTGTGTATGTATATATATATATATATACATATGCGTACACACATATATACATGTATATATATATAAATATATATATATATACATATATATATACATATATACATATATATATATATATATATATATGTATATATATATATATATATATATATATATATATATATATATATATATATATATATATATATATATATATATATAAATGTTTGCTTGCAGTAGGTCTTGTCGCACTGCGTGACTTTCCAAGTGATATAATGAAATAAAATGAACTCAATGTAGGAAGTATATGTTGATAGCCGTATACTTTCATCAGTCAGTCAATAATGTTATATTCATGCATAAGTCACAGGACTGACTGATTTTCTTTAACTAGAGTCAGTTGGCCGAAAATTGCTTTCCACAGAAAAGTACATTAAAATATTCAGCTCCAACATCTTTCCAGATACTCCGTAAATTTAGTGATCAAAGTTTAGTGCAATGGTTTTGAATCGGGGTCCATATGGTCCCCGAAGTTCCATGAAATAGTGTTGGGGGTCTACTCAACAAACTTGTAAATTGGGTATCCGCAATAGTATTTTAAAGGCCACTGAAAAAGTTTTGGTTTTGATGTATGTATTGATGTGTATATCAATAACAGCTAGGTTTCTTTCTCTAGCATTTTACAGAGCTCAGCCTACACAAGTTAATATGCGATAAACAAAATAGGAATTTTGAAAGAAGTGTCTATAAAACTAGTTTTTAATCATCGTATTTTTATGGGGGACCCACTAGAATAAAATAGTAGTAAACGGTATTTATAGATAAAATTGGCTGTGAACACCTACAGTTTAATGCAACTCCAGCATTCATAACCTGCAATTCATGCAAAGACACTGCTGATTCTGATGCAATTAATGGCGCTAAATTGTTCGCATCGAACCAAATTAGCATGAAATTAATGAAACAACCTTATTAAAAAAAACACACTCTTCAGAAATGAATTGAGCAAGAACAGAAACCCCTTAAACAATCCTTTAAATTCCTCATACTTGCAAATGAGTATGCAGTCGTCAAAGTATTGAGAACAAGTAGCAATAAAAGTTCAAAAAGAATCAGTCAGGTTACATATCGTACCATTAAGGAATTGAAAGGACTTCTTTGCGCATTAAAAATAAAATTTTGCGTAGACCGACTCGGAATGTGTACATCTTAAGTTAGATCAAACCTAACATCTTTCAAATGCGGTAGTGTGTACATCAAATCCCACTCAAAAGTGATTTGAGAGTAGTTAGCTTTCGCATTCTTGCTACCACCCACAAAATTAGAAACATTATGACTCCATAGGACATTGGATTGTTAGTGCTACCGTTGTCATCTTCAGAGTCAATTGTTTGAAAATAGTTACAAGTAACTTACATATACGTAGATAAACGTAACACATATGGTCGTATTTTTAAGGGAGGAAGGAGTTGAGCATAATATTCTTCAAAGCAGAAGATAGGACGGTTATTGCTTGAGTACATTTGATATCGAAACAAATATCATGAACAATAACATGATGTGTACAGTGCACAGTGATTAATTTAGGATAACTAAAATCTATCGAAAGCAATTCGTATATAAAAGTATCACTAACATTCTTATCTCACACCTTCACTTTCTTTCTCTATAATTCTCTCAAACAGCCTCATAGACAAACACACACATAAATGTGTATATATATATATATATATATATATATATATATATATATATATATATATATATATATATATATATATATATATATATATATGTGTGTGTGTGTGTGTGTGTGTGTGTGTGTGTGTATGTATATATATATACATATATACATAAATACATGCGACGGACTTCTTTCAGCGTCTGTCTAAGAAATCCCCTCACAATCCTTTTGTCGGCCCGAAGCTATGGTAGAAGACACTTGTCCAAAGTGTCACACAGTGGAACTGAACAAGTAACCATGTGGTTGGAAAGCAAGTTTCTTACCACACAGCCACGTATGTTTGTTCTATGTTTGTATTCTCATGCATATACTTACATATCTAGACATGCTCATAAATACATAAATGATAGACTTTTGGAGAGTTTTGCAGATTTTTACAATTCCACTCACAGATTGCACTTGTAACGTACGAATTAGCCGGTCAGTTTCTCTTGCTGAAAATCCCCGTTTATCCAGATTCTCCTTTAAGCATTTACTAACAAAATTCATAGTCTGGATATACAAGCCGGAGGTTTCGAAGCAGTTGTCCTTAGACATCCTCTTTTACTTTGAGTTTGAAAGAGCTATTTATACCTGCAGGGCAGCTAAACACCATGACGGTACATACCTTTGCAGCTGTGTCCCGAATAACAATATCCTGCTTATTTTTATATTATACAGAAGCTTTGATAGGAATATTCCACCAGTATTTCTTGAGCTGGTATTTATGAATGTATTTCAAAGGAGAGGGATTTTCTAAGTTTATTTCAGGATAGTCTTTTTTGCGGATGGCACTGTAAATTGTTTTAGCAACAACATCGTGCTGCATAGGGTGGTAGTACCTCGACGACATTTTAGTACAGCTGCTAATCACATACGTGATGTCTTGCACAGAAACATTACATGGCCTACACATGCAATTGTACTATGGGATTACAAGAGCCTCACTGTCTCTCTTGTTCACCAGGTATTTTGTGGAAATCTTCTGTTCTTGGATTGCCAACGCATAGCCTTCAAATTTTGATATAATGTAGTGGTCGTGTGTCTAAGAGAGGCTGCGCTT